>NC_056726.1:348220383-348320383 GCF_019279795.1 Protopterus annectens
GCCATAAAATATCAGGATTTGCAGGCAAAAACAAGTACAATGTGGAAGCTATTCAGTTCCAATAATAGAAGGCTCAATGGGTCTTATAACAATGAATCTGCAATTGTATTTATATATGTCACTTATACATATAACTCCATATGAATTGGAGAAGGAGTCATTACAGGGCACATTGCGGGTGCTGCAAAGAGCACTTCTAGCTGACATCAAAAATTGAAATAATACTAATTTCATGAGCTTTAATCATACTTTGACTTAGGAATGGGGTTCATTCCCATCATGGTATTAGAAACCCAAATGATTTGGAGAAATTAAATAACATGAGTGGGGTCCGAATGGAGAGAGAATACAATCAGCAATCAAAGGAGAGCAGTACTGCTGGAACTGAATTCATCCTCAAGTCTTGGTGAGTACCTTCATGTGGTGGACCCTGTTTTTACTAAATCTTACCAAGATGACACTAATATATAGGCTGTATTTTATGTAGCATATATCATGGACAGAAGTAGGTTATAACATAAAAAATCAAACAGCTGGGTGCACAAGTCCCAGGATAAAAAAGTGCTCAATCTTGGCATGCACATTAGTGCCAGGACTGGAAAAAATGACAGTGTAAAATCCTCAAGACACAGAAACATTCCAACAATGGGGTTAAGCCAGGCTCAGGGGGAGGATGCCCAGCCCTCCCCACCCCTTTCTAGAAGGAAATATTAGCTCACAAAAAACACAAAAATGTCAGGCTCTTATTGAGGATAAGAAAGACATTATACATTCTTACTAATATGGAAAAAGCTCAGAATTTCCAAATAGAAGATATTTAAAAAGATTAAGAGAGAAATTATAGGAAAGAAAAAATACTTGCACAAGAAAAAACGTCAAAAGCTTCAAATGCAAATTTGTGTTCATTAATACAACAGATCTGTGAAAAACATCATATAGACCAAGAAAGTTTGGGCTGTTTGGAAAAAGAAGTGACTGAAGAAGTGCAAAAAATATAAAGAACAAAACCTAGAGATTTTTTAAAGGTATAAAAAAGAAACACTGACATAGGAAAGAAAGAGAGATGTGATATGGTACAATATTTATACAAAGGATAAAGCCAAATAATCAATACAAAAAAAAAAGCAGCCTCAAAGATATTTAGGTTCATAGGTTCATAGGTTCATACTAGGCTATCTGCCCGAGGGCATTTACAAGCCTAGCCTAGGTTTTAGTGCTTAGCCACCCCCCTTTATATTTGAAGACAAATACAGGCAAAGGCACCCAGATATGGAAAATTTCACAATATAAAAAATAAGATCACAAAGGGTGAATGCAGAACAGAATATTAATAAAGCAGAAGTTAAACAAATGGAAACTGAAGTTATGGAATCCCTGTAAAGTAAAGGATTTAGTGTAGAAAATCTAACACAGATTATGTCACAGGATGATGGAACAATGAGTCCCCAAAGTAAAGAGAAACAGGTGGACCAGGAAGCATGTGATCACTGATCCTTCAGCAGGAAACAGTACAAAAGCTCAGTTGTTGGGTGATCACTTAGCACATGAAGATGCTATGGATCCTTCAGCAGGAAACCAGTACAAAAGTTCAGTTGTTGGAGTTGCACAGTAAGGGAAGGAGCAGGAAACAGTGGCAGCTCTGACATAGTCAATGTTGTAGAGTGATAGACCAGTGAGTTGCCATATGAAAGAGTAACAGATGGTGCAGGATGCAGCTTAACAGAATATGTCACAGGAAGATGATCTGAAGCTTTCTGTAGAATGCCCGCAAGAAACACAGAACAAAGAATGCGCCCTCAGTTTAGAAGAAAATGATCTAAGGGATGAGTTGCTTGATTTAATAGAGATGGACAGACATATTAAGATCGATGAAAGAAATAGATTACAGAAAGTCAGTAAGACCCAACCTGTTAGAAGTCCAATAAAATAAATGAACACAGTGATCAAGATTATTAACAGAAATTCATGTGATATAACAGACGTAAATAGCTGGTCCAGATGACATACCTGTGGAAGCATGGAGGTGTTTAGGTGAAATGGCAGTGGAATTTCTAACCAGATTGTTTAATGAAATCTTGGAAAGTGAGAGGATTCCTGAGGAATGGAGAAAAAGTGTTTTTGTACCGATCTTTAAGAATAAGGGTGATGTGCAGAGCTGTAGTAACTACAGAGGGATTAAACTGATCAGTCACAGCATGAAGTTATGGGAAAGAGTAGTGGAAGCTAGGTTAAGAAGGGAGTTGATGATTAGTGATCAGCAGTATGGTTTCATGCCGGGAAAGAGCACTACAGATGCAAAGTTTTCTCTGAGAGTGTTGATGGAGACGTACAGAGAAGGTCAGAAGGAGTTGCATTGTGTTTTTGTAGACTTAGAGAAAGCATATGACAGAGTGCCTAGAGAAGAGTTGGGGTATTGTATGAGGAAGTCGTGAGTGTCAGAGAAGTATGTAAGAGTGGTAAAGGATATGTATGAGGGTAGTGTGACAGTGGTGAGGTCTGCGGGAGGAGTGACGGATGCATTTAAGGTGAAGGTGGGATTACATCAAGGATCAGCTCTGAGCCCTTTCTTATTTGCAATGGTGATGGACAGGTTGACAGACAAGATCAGACAGGAGTCCCTGTGGACTATGATGTTTGCAGATGACATTGTGATCTGTAGTGAAAGTAGGGAACAGGTGGAGGAGACCCTGGAGAGATGGAGATATGCTCTAGAGAGAAGAGGAATGAAGGTCAGCAGGACTAAGGCAGAATATATGTGTGTGAATGAGAGGGAGGATAGAGATATGGTGAGGATGCAAGGAGTAGAGGTGGTGAAGGTGGATGAGTTTAAATACTTGGGATCAATAGTTCAGAGTAATGGTGAGTGTCAAACAGAGGTGAAAAAGAGAGTACAGGCAGGATGGATTGGGTGGAGAAGAGTGTCAGGAGTGATGTGTGACAGATGAGTACCAGTAAGAGTGAAAGGGAAGGTCTGCAAGAGCATAGTGAGACCAGCTATGTTATATGGGTTGGAGACAGTGGCATTGACAAAAAGGCAGGAGTTAGAGCTGGATGTGGCAGAGTTAAAGATGTTAAGATTTGCACTGGGTGTGACGAGGGTGAACAGGATTAGGAATAAGTATATTAGAGGGTCAGCCCAGGTTGGATGGTTTGGAGACAAAGCCAGAGAGGCAAGATTACGTTGGTTTGGACATTTGCTGTGGAGGGATGCTGAGTTTAATGGGAAAAAGATGCTAAGGATGAAGCTACCAGGTAACAGGAAAAGAGGAAGGCCTAAGATAAGGTTCATGGATGTGGTGAGAGAGGACATGCAGGTGGTTGGTGTGACAGAGCAAGATACAGAGGACAGGAAGAAATGGAAACAGATGATCCGCTGTGGTGACCCCTAACGGGAACAGCCGAAATAAGATGATGAGGATGATGACTGTGTAGATAAATTAATGACAGATTAAGTCGTACTACAAAAATACAGGGCAATAAGGGAACAGGAAGGGAAGAAATGAAATGACATCATAGAAGTACTGAATAGAGAAAATTATAACGCAATTAAGACAAGAAGTGTCACTATTAGAAGAGTATAGAAGAGGGACAGTTCAACAAAAATACTTAGAAAGATAGACGTGATAAATGCAATGTGCAATATTAGAATGTACCAACATCTATCGTACTCTATCGCAAATAATAAACTAAAGATATCACCACAGGAAGAAACACTTAGAAGATATAGAGATAAATATAAAGGAAAAGTACAATAAGCAATTCAGCAATGCTCCAATAAAGTTTTATAGAGAACTGGGAAACAAAGCAAAAGAAACAGAAACACCACCAAAAAAGAAGGAAGAGACACATTGGAGAAATATCTATGAAGACCCTGTGGAACATAGCAAAGATACTAAATGGATAGAAGAAGTACAAGAAACAATAAAAAGTTCAAATGTGCAGGATTTGAAATGGGATAAAGTAATGGCCAGAGAAATTGAAACAAAATTAAGAAAAGCTCCTAAATGGAAAACCACAGACCAGATGCAGTACCTATCTTCTGGGTAAAAGTATTAACATCGCTACATGAGGATTTAGCCTTGAGTGAGAACTGTTAATATGCACACCCCAAACAGAGACAAACCTGGTTAACAACAGGAAAAACAATGCTCCTACTTAAGAGTGAACTTGCATGCTATCCTAAAAACAACAGACCAATAATGTGCCTTCAGAAGATGTACAAACTATATACTAGAACTGATGCTGACAGAGATTATAGGTGTTTAGAAGAAAACTCAGTAATGGCAATAGAACAAAAGGATAACAAAAGAAAGTCATATGGAACAAAGGATAAGTTGTTGTTATTTAAAGTCATAATGGAGATCTGTCAAAAGGGAAGAATCTAAGTATGGCATCGATAGATTACAAAAATGCACTTGACAGCATCCCTCACTCATGGATAAAGAAGTCCTTTCAGATATATAAGATACACCCTAGATTGATCAATTGCATTACAGTGACCATGGAGCAGTGGCAAACCATGTTGTAGCTAAGCCATGATAAAGGCCAAATTGTTATCCCAGGGATAAAAAATTCAAAGGGGGGATATTCCAAGGTGACTTTTTGTCGCCGCTTCTCTTTTGTCTTGCCTTTAACCCATTAAGCTGTCTTCTTAACAGATTTGGTCAGGGTTACAAGTTGGCTCCCAGAAAACAACAGAGTAAAGACTTCTCGTCTTCTTTTTGTGGGTGATTTAAAACTGTATAGTTCATCAGGTGAGGAGCTGAAAGCAAAACTGGAAGTGGTCAAAACTTTCTCAGGTAATATAAGAATATCATTTGGTCTTGATAAATGTGCAAAGGCAACATTTAAAACATTACAGCTGCAGCACCAATAATAGATCATTCTGGGGCAGGAATGTGATATAAAGGAACCTAAGCAAGAGGCAGTATATAAATATTTGGGAATTAACGAAGGATCAACAATAAGTCATGAACAAATGCAAACAAAATTCAGGATTATTTTACAAGAATAAAATTAATACTGAAAACAGCCCTGACATCTAGGAATAAAGTCCAAGCTATAAACCAGTTTGCTCCATCTGTTCTAACTTATAGTTTTGGGGCGATTGGCTGGCCACAAAAGGTACTGGATCAGTATGGGCCCCCTTGAAATTGATTACATATATAGATTTGCAATCATAGGACTGCATATATATCTGCTGAACTCACCAGATCCAAATATAGTGAAAGTTTTCAAACAAGAAGAGAACAAATCTAAGATGATTTCCCTGCTTAGTTTAGCAGAAACATACTGATATCACATAGGAATAGAAATCAAATCAGAAGTAGAAAAAATAAGGCAGCAACTGAATGTGTCAATAAAACAAAAGAGAGAATATAAGAAGAATGATCAGATGAGAATCCAAGAAATGCGAAAAAGGCATAAATGTAGTTGCAAATAAAGAAAACTCCTGGAACTGATGTGATTTCTCAGTAATTAGATTTCAGAAATTTTAAGATAAGAAACTAAAGGCATATATTTGGTATTTGTTCATATCAAGGTGTATCCATTTAATAGAAACTGTCATTTTGAGTTGTTGACATCTAATACAATAAAATAAAAGTTGGGTGGGGGGGAGAAAGAAAACTCCTGAAACAACCTCATGTCAATAAGGATCTGACACAGGAATGGTTAAGGAGTGGTGAATTTAAACTACAAGATGAAAGGTTAATATTGGTGGCCAAGGATAATGGACTACATATACATTGATTTACAATATCCATTGAACATGTGGGAGAAACAGACAAATGCAGGTCCTGTAAAACAGAACTAGAAACAGTCGCATATCTTGCTGCTGGCTGTGATACACTAATGGCAGAGGGCCTATGTACCAAAAGGCATAATAACATGGTGAGACTGTTGCATTGGGGAATTGTACAAACTTTACAAATATTGAGGTAGCTGATAAGCATTGGAACATGAGTCACAAAGCATTATAGAAAATGATGAAGTTTCTGTCACATGGGATCACCATTACCAACAGTTCAAAGAACAAATGCGAGAAAACCAGATATAGTAGCCCATGAAAAGAAGACAAAAGTACCATTAATCATTGAAATTGCTACATCCAGGGATTACAGTTTGTTATGCATAGAGAGACACAAAGTTATAAAATACCCGAATTTGCAGGCAGAAATAAGAGCAATGTGGAAGAAGGATACCCAAGACAGTTCCAATAGTAGTAGGAGCAATGGGTCTCATAAAAAGAATTTATAGTTGTCTTTAGATATGCTACTGATAGATGTAACTCCATATGAATTACAGAAGGAATCAGTTCTGGGCACATTGCTGGTGCTGTGAAGAGCTCTTTCAGTTAACATCACAGATTGAAACAATAACATTTTATGAGCTTTAATCATCCTTTGACTTAGGAATGGGGTCCATTCCCATCATGGTATTAGAAACTCAAAAGACCTGGAGAAATTAAACATGAGTACACATTCATTTATAAAAGAGAAAACAACCATTACAACATTATTTTTTCATTTGTATACATTGTTCAGATATGATTTTTTTTTCCTTAACGATTATTCAATTTAACATTACATAGATTGCTAAAGTCTTGACTTCCCTGAAATATCACTCCTTCTGAGTATTATTTGGTATGCACTGTTTCCACAGATTCCATTTATTTTTTTGTTGTTTACTCCTTCCATTTTCTAAAAATCCCACCTCCAGTTCTTTTATCTGTTTTACATTTGTCAGTCCTGTTACAATTGGTTTTGTTTTTTCATTTCCATTTGCTAGTAATTGCTTTTTTGGCAGCTAACATTAAACTTAATAGGGACTTGCTGTGTCTACCCAATTCAGTTTCTACAGCCCAGATAAAAAAGAATAATTTCCTTAGTTAAAATAATTTGTTCCCCCCAAATTTCTGACAAAATACCCCATACAGAATTTCTAAAATGTATCAACTCATTAAATTCCCCAAAAATATTGTTCCTGGGTACCGCTGTCTTTCCGGTCTTATCTTCAGCAATTGCAGTCTAACTGTGAAAAAAAAATGTCCGAAATCTTGTTGGAGTGTAAAAGTACCCATGCAAAAGCTTCCATGCAAAACTAATAACCCTTCTAGATTTTGTTGCATAATTGACAGCCATACATAAATATATATCCTTCCATTGTTTCTTTGTAAATTGCCTTTCCATTCCCATTTCTAGTCTTGTCTAATATCTTCTGATTTACTCCTATAGTTGCACCAAAAAACGCGGCAAGGACACTGCTATTCCTTAAAATCTTTATTGCACATAAACACAAGATGAGCTCTTTCGGGACTTCTCCCTTCATCAGATAAAATTACAATAAAACAACCCCTTCTTTTAAACTAGTGCATATCCAATAGGATTCAGTAAAAAAACTACCTATTTTGAAGGGTGGGCTTAACAGGTATCACATCATTTAAACATGGTGTACGATTGGCCATAAGCTCAATGATCCATCTGGATTCTGCTAATTCTGTCAAATGCTTCACATCACCCCCTCTAGTGGTTTTTTACTGAATCCTATTGGATATGCACTAGTTTAAAAGAAGGGGTTGTTTTATTGTAATTTTATCTGATGAAGGGAGAAGTCCCGAAAGCGCTCATCTTGTGTTTATGTGCAATAAAGATTTTAAGGAATAGCAGTGTCCTTGCCGCGTTTTTGGTGCATATTTGATTTTGGAATCGTAGGCTGGACTTTGGTATAGTACTCAACTTTTTTGCTTTGTTTACTCCTATAGTTGTCATGCATATTTTTTTTTACTGCAACTCATGTTGTAGACTGCACTATAAATTCTATCAGAACTGGTCTTTTATTTAACAGTCCCCTATTCCTTTCTCTATACCTATGCTTTGTTATCAATCCCTGGTACGGGAAGAAGCTGCCAATCCACAGTCCAAACTTCTGTTGTGCTTCATCCCACTCTAATAAAATATTTACTTTGCTAGTTATTTGCTCCCACTAACCTGATTCCTCTGTTAACTTTCTCCAGTACATTCCATCTCCTGCTTGCCTATATTCTATCCCCTACTGATAGTAAACCCTATTAATAAAATCTCTTTTTTCTATTCCCATATTGGCTTACTGCTAAGAATATTCTCTGCTAATCTGTATATATAATATTCTGTATGGCTATTACTGTTCTCCTTAAGTACCTTGCATCCAAAATCCCATTTCCTCCTTATTTTGTGAAGCCTCTCCCTATCAACCTCATTTCTTTACACTTTGATTTGTAATGTTTAGCCTTCTGCTTGTGCTACCTATCTCTATGAACCTTAACTTTATAGCTCTAAATTATTCCTTCAAATGTGGTAATCCTAAACCACCTTGCCCTGTGGAAAAAACAACTTATCCATTTAATACTCTTGCCCTCTTTCCTTCCCAAATAAATTCATTTAACCCTTTATTAATTATGGTCCACAGCTTCTCAACTGGATGATAAAAATTGCCTGACCTGTATATGATAGTAAAGGCAGTAGAAGCAGTTTCACTGCTTGCACGTTACTATCCACATCCAGTATCTCATTTTTTGTATTATCTTTTGTTTAGTCTCTTCCCGCATAACTGTCTTCATGTTTATTCGTGTCTAGAGAAAAAATGGCCATCAGCAGACTGTTGGGTGGGGTTTGGGCAGGCCTTGCTACTGCGCATCGGTGGGGGTACTGTTGTAAAGCAATGCCAAAAGATCTACTCCAATGTCATACTATGCCAGGTTCTTCTGTTTTTACTAGAATAATTCTTCCAGAGTTCTAGGTATAAACTTTTTGTTCCCACTGATGAAGGTAAGCAGGCTTTCAGATTTGCACAAGAAAGACTTTCCAGTCTGATAAGGACTCTGAAAAGGGTCCTGTTGTGATACACATTGTATATTATTATTATTAATTCATTCCATCCATTGGAACAATGGATGTTTGTACCCAAACTTCCAGTGGATGAATCCTGATCTTTTTGAAATATCAAGTTATATCCTCATAGCTTTATCTCTAGAACAATCAGTGTTATTAAAGAAGCATAAAATATCAGATTGTTCAGCATAAATAATCATTGTGCTTATGTTCTTTAGATTATAGGTTTTAAACTAGATTATGTCACAATAAACATAGTATTTTTGTAATGTTTTGTAAGCATCTTACAATATCTCAACAATTGCTTATAGTGACATCAACATTCTGTTCATCTGACTGTGACCTTTCATGTAAAACTAAGCAGTTATACTTGTATTGCTTGGTTACAGAAATTATACCAATCTAAATAATTAGTACAGGTCACGTATTAAAGCAGTTGTGTTGCCCATCATGTAAACCTTAATATGAAAACTTTCAATAGCTTTTATGTATCATGATTTTTGAAATTTTAATATGTGTATGAATAGGCAGTATAGGTTCATAGAGGAATTACTAAGATGATCTTAGAGAACCACCTGGAGGCATCAACAGGGTGTAATTAGCTAAAGTGATGTCCTCAAAGCAAAACATGATTCCCTCCTTAATCAAAAACATTTATGTAAAAAAATGTAATTACCTTGCTGGATGCAGCAATCACAAATCAGTAAAGCTGTCCTCTATTTCTCTCAACAGATTCCCTAGAAGAATTTGCAAATCTTCCAACACATACTACAAAACAACACACCACTGCAATCCAGTACACCCACTCCTCCCTGACATTTCTCCCTTCAGCTATTCAAGACTAAAGAGATTTATGCTTTCTTACAAGTTCCACTAGCTGCCAGAAGCACCTCAAACAACATAATACCATGATTTATTTACCACCACAGAGAATTCCTCTCAGTCTCTCTGTTGGCCATATATGACATTTACATCACTTAGAATGTTATACCAAATATTCATAAATCAGCCATAGTTAAACTGTTACCTGAATAAGCCAACTCTTCTATTATGTCTCATCAGTGACCCCTTTTCCATCTTGCCTACATTAGCTAAGATAATTAGAAACCTGCTTTACACCCACCTGGCACAATACATCTAACAAGATAACCCACTTTCCCACAAACAACATGACCTTTGGACTGGAAGATGCTTTGTAGCAACCTTCTGGACAGTGGCTGATGAAATCCTTCTCAATATGGACAAAGGCCTACTTACAGATGCAGTATTTATTGACATTACAAGAGCATTTGATTTAGTTGATCACTTCATACTTTTTGACCATGTGCTTGACTTTGGAATTTGTCCTGAAGCATCCCTTTGGTTTCAAGACTCTTTGTAATCATGATTCCTCACTACAACTTAGTTCTTCCACTTCAGAAAATGTCCCTCTACTGAAAGGAGACTCTGAGTGATGAAGCAATTCTAACTTCTCTTCTATTTTCTATTTTTATTAACAAACTCTTCTCTGGTTGCCATCAGCTTTTACTGTTCCTTTATGCTGATGACCTGGTCATTCTCCACTCTAGTGATTCATTACCTTCTGTAGAACTGGCCTAAAAAGGCATAACAGCACTTCTGCCATTGCTTCAGGAGTGCTATGATTCTATCTTGATATAGTAGTAAGCCATTATATTCTGTCATTGACAAACTAAGTCTTTGTACGTAGGTTGCTTGGTTTGATTCCAATGAGTTGGACATCCATCATGAACATACTGGACAACTGCTTGCAACTCGAGATATCATTGTGTAGCTTGCTTGAGCTTTTCTAGTTTCTTGGTGGTTACAGGTCTTGCCATCAGTGCTTTAGCTGGCTCATGTAGTGTCCAGTGCCACTCCATGATCTGGTGCCCTTCATTTTTAAACTGGGGAACAGAAACAAAAAATGATGACTTGTCTAATCAGGTGCTAATCACCCTTGTATCTCTCCAAAGGAGCACCATGCCTGCCCTTCAACTACAAACAATAGTATTTTCTATTTTAAAAAAATTGTAGCAAACCAGTTGCTTACAACTTATGCTACACACAAGGGCTGAAGCAAGAACCTGACAGCAAATTAATTTCTGTACTGGTATTCAGAACTATGGAAATAAATGATGGTATAGCATTACTGGAGATAGCACCCCCTAACTTTGCATCTGGGGTGAATGCCTCTTTCGTTCCACAGCAGCTACACTTCTGCTTGTCATCATGATACTCTGCACGTGAACTGCTACATCACTGTCAGTCTCAGATAAAGGTTAGAAACATATGGCATTTGTGGACGACATATTAACAATAACTCTTTGTTTACCAGGCACATATGCTGCTTTAACACTGAACCTTCTTAATCTCATTAACAGTCTTTGGCACCTTAGTGGGACCTTGTTAAGATTGTATAAACTAATTAATGGATCTAGTGGTTTGCAATCAGTCTGAGCTTGGAAACTCTTCAGCTCTAAAAGGTATCTGTAGAATTTCTAACATACCCACACTTGCAAGGCACAATTTTTTTTATTTGAAAATATCTCTGTTTTGTGTCTGTTAACAAAATACTTGTTCATGTCATTGGAGTAATACATCACTGAGAGGGTGGCTACCAGCACCTGCACTAACTATTGTAGGTTTAGCAATATCATAGTATGCTCGCACTAGCACTGGAGTAGTAGAAAACATTTTTGTTTTGCTTTTGCAAAGATTTGAGCTTGAAAATGTCCCCAAGTCCATGACACATTTTCTTTAACAATCCTGTTAAAAGACGGAGAGTTGTAAACATGTCAAGTACAAAGTTGTACAAATAGTTTGCCATGCCCAGGATTTGTCTCAGTTCAGTCACACAGGATGGACCTTGCAATTCCGATATTGCTCGGATATTGCTTGCATCTTGTTTTATACCAGTAGTGCATATATGTTGCTCAGAATATTGCAACTCTGTTCTACTAAAGCCGCATTTGTATCAGTTGAATTTGAGACAAGAATTTTTAATTGTCTACAGCACTGCCTCTAATGTCAAGTCATGCATTTGCTTGTTTGGACAAAACACCAGGATGTCATCCATAATAGCACCACCACCATCTAGATCCTCAAGAAATGTTATCATTTTATATTGAAAAATATCAGCAGCCAATGATGACGCCAAAGGGCAGCCTTTTAAAACCAAATCTTCCCATGGGGTAATGAACATTGTCAGCTTTTGACTTTCATTGTTTAATAGAATTTATCAAAAAAAACACTAGTAGCATTTGGTACAGAAAACACTCTTGAATAAACTAGATTTGGTGCTATTTCTTCTAAAGTAGGCAGTATGAAACTATATCATGTACCACAGCATCATTAAGCTTTTTTAAGTCAACACAGATCTTCACTTGTGCATTCTTTTTAATTACTGGGATACAGGAGTACACCACTTGTTCAGTTCATTAGCACTTCTAATAATGTAGAAGTCTTACATTTGTCTGTGTTCTTCAACTTTAGATAGCAAAAGAAATGGCATCCTTCTCAGTGTAGTTAAAGCACAGAACAGAGTTTGATTTTAATTTGATTTTTTCTTGGTTTACAGAATTGCAGTCAAGCAGCCTAACTTCACTAAAGACACCTACACTGACTATGTTTATTCTTCCAGTTAAGCCCACTTTGCCTGCCACAGCTCTAGCTGAGCAGATTATTTATGTACAGACCATCCAGTACATAAACCCAAAACTCAGACTTGTGACCCTTCCACTTCGACATGGTTAGAAATGTACCAATGCCCTTCTGCTTGTCTGCAGGGCTACAGATTTCACTCTCCCCCTCATTCAGCTGTGGAGGCTTTGGGAAATGTTTGTATGTTTGCATGAGTATGTGATATCAAAGCAACATTTTCCCCTGTGTCTGTCTTAAAACTCACAACTCTTCGATGAATCAGTATTTCATTTGCCAGTCAGCAGCGTCCATATTGGCCAGAGTAGTAATTGACCCCCCGCCCCTCCCCCCCAAAAAAACAAAACTCTTTGTGCATATTATTTTTAATTTTGTTAATGATCTTATTGTTAAATCCTTTTATTTGCTTAGTTTTATAAACAAAAGCAAGCATTCCTACTCTGCCTTGTTATACTTATGGTCACACTTCATTCATTTGTTCAGCTTACTCTCTGTTTTTTGGAGCATTTGCTTAACTTGATTAATTATGCCTTTTATAGAACTTGCTATGATTTTCATGCTGTACTTCACATACATCATTTACTACATTCAGGCTAGCTTTCTGTCTTTTCACACACTCAGCCTCTCTGGATATATGTATTGTCTTTTCCAAGATTAAATGGGGTTCATATGAGTACAACAACTCATGTATAGCAAACAGGCAAAACAGCAAAGCGGCTGTTCAGCGAATTCTTTCCCAGGGAAAGAAGTTGCTTGACTGCTTCGTTGTTTTGCCATGTTCTGAAGTGTAGTGTGGTCCCTTGTCTGGTATAGCTCCCAAGCATGATTGTGCAACAGTTACTGACCTTAGGGTTAGGGTGCGGGTTAAGGTAAGTGCATATGTATGAAAGTGTTTACTGTTTTATATTTTGTGTTAAATGTATGGTTGAGTTACGTGTGTATGTGTTTTCAGTTGTTTACTTTTGTTTTGGGGGGTAGAATTAGGGTTAAGGTAAGTGTGTATGTGTTAGGAGCTGTTTATGTAAATGTGTGAGAGTTACTGACCTTAGGGTTAGGGTGCGGGTTAAGATAAGTGCATATGGTTTAAAATGTTTACTGTTTTATTTTCTGTTAAATGCATGTTTGGGTTATGTGCATATGTGTATTTAGTTGTTTACTGGTTTTTGGGGGGGTATAATTAGGAGTGGGTGTGTGTGTATGTGTTTGGAAGTGTGTAATGTTTTTTTTTTTTTTGCGGGGTTTGGAACAGCGATTTCTTTCCCTAGGAAAGAAATCGCTATTCTGTGGATTTGACATTTTCAGCTTTCACTGAAAATGTGTCGATGTAACATCGTTCGCTGTTTTAAGCATTCGATGTTGCAATATAGACCTGATTAAATGTACTACCAGCTGTAAGTTTTGTTATACTCCTAAGTAAGTTAAACCAATTACAATTCTTTCTCTTATTTGCTTATCTTTAATGCCTTTAAAACCACAGTTTTATGTTGGTTCATACAACTATCTCACGGTTTCAGACACCTGCCCCTTGCTTGTATGCATCTGATAAAACATGCTCTCTCATACATTATATTTCTTTTTGGTAGAGAATGTTCATTGTGTTTGCTAATTACTGACTCATAAGTAAGATTCTGACTCCTCTAGGAATGCAAAGGAGCTGTATATGGTCTCAACCTTTCTGCCCACAACATTTAGGAGTATATCTTGATCTAATGTCATTGGTTCTTAAAATCAAACAAATCTCTATCTCAAGGCAGGTCAACAAAATGGTTTTGAGTTGAAGGCTATGGTGGGTTAAACTTTAATATGGCAGAAGAAATTCAGTAATTAAATAATTAACATTTTAAATTTAGTAAATTGAGGACTTTGTAAGGTAATACATTGATTTTTTTTTTTTTTTTTTGCTAACAATGATTGATTCTAAATGTTTCGTATCAGAAGCTGTGGTGTGGCACAGTTTTACAACTTGTAACATTTTTCAGTTTTCATTCATGGTTCTGACACTATGTCAGATGGTGGTACATACACTGACTTCTTGTGGTAACCATCTTGAAGAAATTAGTATTCAGCGTGGATTCTGCTGAATCTGGAATGTTATTTCAAACAACATGGCAGCTCAGAGTAGATGATGTTAATGCTTCAGCACCTTACACCTAACTACCTACTACAGCTGTACTATACATGTATATTAAAAGGGGAATAGTACACTCTATCTATACATCTCCTCTGATACTTTCCTAGACCTATGTAAAGCATTCGACATGCTCCCACACAAACAACTCTTCTCTGTCCTCAATAACCTATCCTTCTCTCAATCAGTTACCAAATGGTTTCAGAGTTACCTGTCTGACCGCCAACAATCCGTTGTATGGCAGAATGACATATCTCCCCAACTACCTGTCTCTACAGGGGTTCCCCAAGGATCCATCCTTGGACCGCTACGCTTCTCTATTTTCACCAATAATCTAGTCACTGCCACCAAACGTGGCACACTCATACAATACGCAGATGACTCAACCATCATCTGCTCAGCACAGTCCTTACCAAAACTGCAAAAAGTCATACAGGAAGCCTTATCCTCTGTTGAAACTTGGTTATCCAATGCCCAATTAATACTCAACCCAAACAAAACTAAACTGCTCATCTTCCAACCCACCAAACATACTCAAAACAACTCTCAGTTTATAGGTTCATAGGTTCATACTAGGCTATCTGCCCTAGGGCATTTATAAGCCTAGCCAGAGTTGTGTGGCTTTCACCACCCCTTAGGTTGAAGAATACTATACCCATTAGTTTGCTGTGCCTCTGTCCAGCAGTGATACAGAGATGATCCCCGGTGTAAACCTACGATCTCCCATCCACTGGTCAAGATTCCTCTTGAACAGAGCCAGCGAGGTGCTCTGTCTCACATGGACCGGGATTCTGTTCCACAGCATAGGGAGTCTCTGGGTGATGAATCTGTCCCTCCAGCACGTCCTATTTATATCCGTGTTGAGGTTTAAGTCTCTTGCTCTTGTGGCTCTGGTGGATTTGGATTTTTTGAGGTGGAGCATGTCCATTAATTCGGGTTGGACATGGCCTTGTATGTCAGGCACAGGTCACCTCTGAGCAGATGGTATGCGACTGAATAGAGCTGGAGTTTCTTCAGTCGGGCAGCATATGGCATATTTTTGAGCCCCTTTATCCTTTTGTTGAGGAACTTTTGGGGTCTTTCCAATTGCTGCAGGTGTCGGGTAAGATACATTCGAATGGGGCATTGTACTCGATCATTGGTCTGATAAGTGAAGAGTACAGGGAACAATGACCTCCCTTGATCTGGATGTGAATCCCTTCATAATCAGGTGGGCAATGTAGAAGGTCCTCCTAACCACTTTGGCAATGTGAGTGTCAAAAGAAAGGTTACTGTCAACTTGGGTCCCCAGGTCCCTGATAACCTCTTCTGTGCTTAATGGATTGCCACCTATGTGGTAACTTGAGTTACCTTGTTTTACCAAAGGGTATGACTATACATTTTTGGCGTTTAGCTTAAGGCCATGGCTCTGGCACCAGTTATCCGTTTCTATGAGACCTCTCTGAAGGATATCTGTGTCTGATGGATTTTCAACTATGGCGCCCAGTTTGCAGTCATCTGCAAACTTTGTCAGCCACAATCCTCCTATGTTTGCCTGCACTTCTGAAAAGTAGATGCCGAACAAGAGGGGCCCAGGACTGAGCCCTGTGGGACACCGCTTGTGACCGGCTTGGAGTCTGACATGGCACCAGCAACTCTAACCCTGTGGGTTCTGTCCTTGAGCCAGTTTGCAACCCATCTTGTGACATATGGGTTTACATTTAAGCTGGTGAGCTTTTCTATGATACCCGAGTGGGGTATTGTGTCGAAAGCTTTTGCAAGGTCAAGGTAGGCTGTGTGAACTGACTTACCCTCATCAATGGCCTTGGTGACTGTTTCAAAAAAGTCGACCAAGTTCAAGAGGCATGATCTGCCCTTGACAAAGCCGAATTGGGTAGGATCCAATGTCTGTCTTAACATCACAGCAAAAGACAACACCACTATACACCCAACAGAACACACCAAATTGCTAGGAGTTGAAATAGACAATAAACTAAAATTTGACATTCACATATCCATGACCATAAAAAAGTCCACAAAAAACTAAGAGCATTATACAGAAATAAGCAGCTTCTCACCAAAGGAGCAAAGATGTCAGTAGCAAATTCCCACCTTATCTCCACCCTACTTTATGCCTCTCCAATATATACCAACCTAAGGCAATGCGATCTAAACAAGCTCAAGACAAAATTGCCAAATTCGCCACAGGGGCATCCTACTGTAGTCACCACTGTCTCTCACTTCCTGAACTGGGCTGGCTTGAACTCCCTCACCTCCTTCAATGGTATCAACTTGCACTTGCCCACAAACTAGTAAACCATCCACTAAAAGTCCTATCCCTCCAGAATCTACTCCAACCAGACCACTAAGGTCCAGCCACAAAAATCACTTACAGGTCACTAAAGGCAATAACTCTGTTGGAGAAGCACTATTCTCTTGCACCATAGCCAAATTATGGAACTCCCTCCCACCCACAATTACCTCTGTACCATCATGCACCCACTTCAAAACTTTACTAAAAGTGCACCTAAAAACATGCTGGCTATGCCCTTGCAACTCCCCCTCTAATGTCACCCACCCCATCCACCCACTACCTCTCTTTCCACCCCACTAACTACCTTGATTATAGCAAGCTTGGATGCTCATAAGCCTAACTACTTATTATACAGCAGGAACTTCTTATTGTAACAATTGTTAATTTCTGTTATGTACTTTGCAGATGATAAGGATTCTAATTGTCTACTGATGTACTATGGTCTTCACCTGTAACTATGTTTGTAATTTGTAATTGCTATGTAAATCCAATGTAAGTAATGTCTGTATATTTTAACTGTGGAGCTTTTCTCCCCGGGCCTCTGCTGAAAATGGACCTACTTCCATTCGGATACTCCCAGTCAACAAATGTAAATAAATAAATAAATAAATAAATAAATAATAAAATAAAGTACAATAAAATAAATAAATAATACATATGATCAAAAAGCTTTCATTCACTTTCGTTAGTGGGTAAATGTTATATCCATTTAGTTTATATACACAGTCTTTCTTTGACTGTTTCTTGTATAATTTTTTGTATAACTGTCGAGAGGAGCATAGCTGATATCAGAACTTGGGATACCTTGAGGATCACCAGCTTTTCCGAAGGGGCTATTTCACTCATGACCACCCTGAAATTATGCTTCCAAAGACTGAACAGATTGTCTTATGAATAATTTTGTTGTATACTAACTGAAATTTGTCCAGGTGTGAAAGTCGCTAATATAAATTTGCAGTCAATATGCATTGTCCTCCTTGATGAATTATTAGTAAACTGCATTAAAACGTAACTGAACTACAGTTGTTGAGCCATTGTTTCCTACTGTGCACTAATGCAGAACTATAGCTACGAACTAAAAACTATGTATATTTTGATTGCACATTGATCTTCAGTGCACTTCTATTGTTTTTGCATCAGTGCATCATTTTAAATAGTAAGAAAAAATCATTCATTCTCTGATTGCTTGCTTAATAATGTGCAAACTCAACACTCAGACTGTACAAGACATAGAGCTCGTTCTGATCGGGGAAGCGATACATAGCAGGCCATGCACATACGCTGGAACAATTTGAAGGATCGCTAATTCACCAAAAGCGGATATTTAGAATGTGAGAACAAACCAGAGTATGCAGTGAAATGTCACATGGGCACAGCAAGGGCTTCTAGAATCTATATAGAAGGCACCACAGTCAAGAATCAAACAGGAGAGAAAAGTGATGTGAGGCAGCAAGGCTATATTTTATAATGTGCTTGTATCCCAGAATGACGGATAGCCATTGTGACGTGATTTTTAAATCAATGTTTCTTCTTCCCACAGTGTCCGCTGTTCTCTCAGAATATATTATCATTTTTATATTATTTTTATTCAGTGTCTTGTTTCTACTGATGCAGAAATGCAGCGCCTTGAATCCAGGCTTTCTTTAAGCACATACCTCTCAAATGTCTAGATTTTCGTCTCATATTTTTGGTTAGTTCCTCATAAAATGTGTGGTTTTCTGGCAAACTACATAAAATCAAGAAAAGTGAACAATATCCATCTATCCACAACCCCTTTTCCCATTTTTGTACATGGAGTCAGTGTGTCACTTCAACAGTGGTAATCATCTAGAGCCAATATATCTCCTTAAAAATGATTGTGAAGTTTTGCAACATGCAAAAGTTAAAGTATGTGATTTTAAACAAAGCTCAAGTGTATCTAAGAGCTGTACATAGAAAACCCAGATATAAAATAACACAGCTCTAACATCTAACTCGAGCTACACAGCAAATGAATTAAAAACAAAATATTAATTTGCTGTTGTACATTATTATATGAAGAAATTCTAGCTAAAAAGGAACATTATAAATAAAGAACTTTAAAAGAATTAAGTACTTTCATCCCAAAAATCAGGACTTTATCAGAACTGTTTTACAAGATGGCACAGGTATGAATGACCCATTTAATAGTTATATGATGCTTAATTCTAATAAAGCCCTTTATTTATTTCACTACGTTGTGGAATTTTTGAGGGTTGGGTTGTGTGACTTGGGCACTGGTGCATTTCATTTTGGCTTACAAAGAATTGCTGAAATTGGGGTTAAATTTGTGCTGAATTTAAGGTCTATGCTATTCTGGGGTGCCCCGATTCTACATATTTACTGAACTGCTGCTTAACTGCTATATTGCTCTGCAATTAGAATGGTAATTTTGTTTCCGCTAATGGAGGAACTAGCCAGGTCCATTTTTTTCTATCATAATAGACTGAAAAATTGCCATTTATTTATACTTAATAGGATAATTTGCTTCAGGACTAGAACTGCTGCCACACCTGCAGTGTGCTCTCTAACTGACTTGGTACATTGACAAGGCTATGCCGACTATGGCAGCCATTTTGCTGGCATTATGAAAGCATTACACTGTTGACTGTGTAGGGTTAAAGCTGTGAGCTTAGTTCTCATGGTACAAAGTGTGATTTCCTCAGTTCTCAGTCCTCATTTAACTACTATGTGCCAGTGCTTGGGAGCAACTAGGAATTTGGGCTTGGCTCCTCAATGGTCCCCTGGACTGCAAGATCAGTAATTGCTTATGATCCTGTTGTACACCCCAGTATTCCCATCTCTATTAATATTCTGTCAGAGACATCTGACATCTGGGAAGCCCTAATGATTTTGGGCTACTGTGGTTAGTTTGTGAGTGATTCACACAGAATCAGCTGCAAACTAATTTCAATAGCATTAAGACAATGCTATGCAGTACCCCAGCCATGTTAAAGATAATTGTTTCCTCCTGGGAAATTGTAGAAGCTCATGATAAATACCCCTGAAAAAATACAAGTGTGTATACTAACCACAAGGTCTGCTGTGAATCTTTGACACATCCAAACTTGCATCTCAATGCACTGGTTAAAAGACATCATAAGTGACAGCTTCAGCACACACATTTTATAATGTATGTATTCATGCTTATCAAATTATATATGAGTGTCACAGAACAAAACATTTGCAGGGGACAAACTGCCATGCAACATCATGTGGGGTACTTCACCCCCCAAGCCCCCTTACTTTACTAGTCTCACTCTGAAGTTGCTATACCTCAGAGAAGGAGTGATCACTGACAGACAATGCAGCATATCTCTCGCTGTTTCTCTGAAGTTCACCAACCTCAGACGACTCCCAAATTTCTGCTTTCCAAGCACTATGATCTCACTTTATATGTGCAGATTACCTCTCAACCTATGGACATTGAAAATGGGTACAAAAGCCCTCGAAAAGTAGGAACATCTAGCCAAAAATCTGGAAATCTGATTAGCATAAAATTTGAATAGTAAATAACACATAACCCTTCCTGCTTCCACTATGAATGAGAGATACCATTCAGAAACATGTTTAAAAAACAGACTGACAAAATGGTGGAATACTATAAGCACATTATCAAAACAGACTGACAAAAATGGTGGAATACTATAAGTACATTATCAAAGAGGCAGAGTAAAACACGTAGACTTTAATTAACTGTATTGTACAGTTCTACCTCACAATGTAATTTACTTTTTTCTCTGAAATATATAGATTCTCTTTCTTTGACTTATTAGTGTCATTTCCATGTTGGTTATGTAGTGCATTTTTCCTGCATACTAGATGATGTAAAAATAACATGTGTTGAGAGGCATTCAGAAAAATGCAAGTCTAACATGAACTCAGCTGATCCAGTCGAGTGCCTGTAAGTTATAAGTCTGTGTTCTTAACAGTAGAAACTGAGCAGTTGTACTTCGAGCTGGAGTGTCACATAATGCTAAATGAGAAAGTCCCTCCTTTGTCATAAAAATACAGTTACTATAAGAAGTAAATCATAAAATGTTTGACTGCATTTAAAACATTTTGCACAATGGAATGTTGTTTTTTCACACAATTTGCTTTGCCACGAAAGGTGTGACACAACTTGGAAAATATCAATGACGCTGTTACAGTAGCATCTGCTGCCCACTGCAGTCTAAACTAAGATAGGTGAGGCTCAGCTGGTGCTATGACCAGCTTCTGGAAGGAATGTCACCACACTGTTTTCAAAAAGAGTGTAAATGAATAATGATGATGTAGTGTTAAATGTGTTATATTGATGATTTACTTTTTTTCTGCAAAAGGGATCAGATGTTACCTTTGGAGTTTGTGCACAGATTAGGTAATAATGAGCCTGGTTTGAGATTTACTTATGATTTATATAGTAGTGAAGTTGATTTTTGGTTATAACTATGAAAGCAGAAGATGGAAAAAAGGTAGATAACTAAATTATTCAAAAAAAATACTTCTGCTAACAGTGTGTCTTTACATGCATAAAGTGCATATCCTGCTGACCTAATACAATGCTTTACTGATAGACAAAGCCAAATCAAGGTCCAGTGGGACCATAAGCAGGATAATGGCCAGATCCCCCCTATCATTCCAGTGTCCTATTACTTGCCTGTCTCTCCCCAGTTCCATCAACATGTTAAAACCTGCTAGTGTGCATATTTTTTCTTTACTTTTGCAATGATTAGAGAGAATTGGATTTAATTTAAAGCTTTTATTTCAAATTTCAGAGCACAGACACCGATGGTCATTTGCTAAATAAAACGGTCTCACACTGTAAATAGTCTTAGCAAGAGCAATGGTAAATTAATCATTCATTGAAAATGCACTGAAACTCACAGTGGAATAAAAATATACCTAGTGCCCTGGCTTGTTTTCAAATTATGCTCACTCCAGCACACATTATTAGGACCATGCATAAATGTAGGTATGCTTTAATTTACCTTCCTGGTAACTTTAAATTATTTGCCTTGTTTAATACAAGAACATTTGTTAAACCGTGTTTTAAATTTAACAGTTTTGATCATTTTTTTCTGTAAGCTGTGAAACAAAATGTATGAACCGATAATGACAAAAGTACCATTTCAGAACATTTCCATCATAAAAGACCACTCAGACTGCTGCCATTAGAATCCATCAGGTACTTTAATCGACTGTGTACACATCACATGTCTGATTGTGATACAATGGCCACAATAAAGTATTCCAATTTGATTTACACAACTGCACACTAGTCCTGCAAAGACAGAGTAATGACTTTTGTCAGCTCATGAGAATCACTCATTTTTATCTGAAGACACCCCCATACCCAGCAACATGGTTGAATGCATTCTTTTCAGACGTCTGTGTAAAGAAATAAGTAAATAATTATCAAAGTCACATATTTCAAATTTGTTTCACATAAACACACAGTAGACAACATTTTCCAACTTAATTCACTCATTCATGTACACTAGTCCTGCAAAATCGTATTAATGACAGTTTAAAAATGACCAATTGATAAGAACACAATTATCCACAGTCTGCCCCCACAACCAACAGTTACCTACTTTGTTGACTTGTGCACACACCTTAATTTTATGAAGAAATAAATTACATGCACTTTTTTGATAGCTTTGGATGAGCTACATCAAATTGTATTAATATCACTAGCATCACCATACCATAAGATCCAACCATTAAATAAAAGAGTATTTATGATAGCATAAGAAATATTAACCACCTAATAACATATAATAAGTCAATATGCACACTTGATGAAGTAAAAGTCATCGGAGTAATTCTACATTAAAAAGAATTATTTTTACTGTGGAGGTTACTGCTGGCAAGCAACATTGAATTTCAGTGCAATTCATTAAATATTAATTCATTAAAATAACTTTTTATATGTTTATAATGACACATTCTAGCCATCCTATGAGCTTCCTAGTTGAAGTTGTTAGAAAGTGTTCCACATGTTGCCCATTTATTCCACATTATGGGAGGTAATGTTGCATATTTTGGAGAAGGAAGGTAAAGAGCTATGTGTCACCCATAACTCTTAACCTCTTATCTCCAGAATCGGGGACAGAAACAAAAATAAGTAAGGACAAAGGTCCCAAATCAAGGACAGCTTCAAAATATGATTCTAATACTGCTGATTTTAAAAGTTACTAGATTAATTGTTGAAAGTAGCAAAAGACAAGTCAGTTCCTCTTCCTACTTACAAAGTTTGTCTCCAATATTGCACCATTAGCAAAGCAACATGCCCCTAATGCTGCACAGAAAAAGAAAAAAAATCAGTGATACTGCACAAATGCTCTTGTGGTTAATACAAGTGCCTACCTATTCTGCTGCAAGATTAACCTTATTTAGTGTGCATGCCAGATCCAGTCTCATTGGCTCAACAACTGAAAGCACTTGCCAATAAATAAGGCTGGAGCTGTTGTTCAACAAGCAGGAAATCTTAAAGCAGCAATAAATGTTTGGTGTTGGATACCAATCAGAACAGGAAAGCAGTAGTGTGTTTCTTCCTTAATGTTGTAGAAAAACTTTTCTTCCTTTTTTTTTTTAATTGATGTTACATGGCTGGGGCCCAAAGCCATCATCAGGCCCTAAGTAGCTGCCTAGATTACTTAGTGCTGTATCCAGCCCTGCTGATAGGTGAATGCATTAGTATATGTATGAATGCAACTAGATTGAGTGACAGAGAAGATTCTTTCCTAGATTTGCAATATATATTACTTACTAGGGTTTATTATAAGGATGTTATAAAAAGGGCAAAAGTTAAAGCTTTGCAAACAGTGGATGGAGGGTTGCTAAGGCTGAACAAACTAAATGGGGAGAGGTAGTTCAGTTAAAGTCAAGGATGATGGTGACAAGTTGCACTGTATGGTTAAATATATAACATTTACAGAAGTACTCAATAAGGTTATTATGAATAATTGGAACATTTTTTCTACTGATCCTTATTTAGCTAGTGTATTACATAAAGTTCCTAGTTTTTTTTTATAAATGACCCCTTAAGATAGGAAAATTGCCATATAAAGCACAAGTAAGTAGGTGTTTATTTGATTCACATAGAATGTATCACTATAGAAAATGCAGTGTGTCTAAGTTAGTTTTGACTACCAAGAAAGTTAAAATTAATAAAAGATTGTTTAAAGTTAGGCAGCATTTCAGATGCCAATGCTTTATGATAGTCTATGTGATAAAATGTGATTGTTTGAATTGTAAGTGGTACACAGGGCAAATTAAAGGAAAATGAAGTCTAGAATACAGGAACATAATATATATAAAAAAGTGATAACCCCAAAAGTAGTGTAGCTCTGCATACTAAGGTGACACACGGGGAAGATATTGGTTCAGTATTGTATTTAGTTTTGACAACCATAAGGTTGTTAAGAGGTGGTGATAAATGTTCCCAACTAAATAAATTGGAAACAAAGTTAATTTTGAAATTTAATACAGTTAATTTATTATTTTAGTAATGTTTACTTGGCAACCCATAAGGCGACTATTATTTAAAATGTATGCATTAATTGATTTAATTTAATTAAAATACATTTATTGAATAATGAAGAAGTATGTAAATAAGATAGTGTTGGTACAATGTGGTAATTTGTCTCTCTGTGAATGCATTGCTATGCTGAAGATCGGTTCCCTATTAGAAGACCGAAGACACATTCTTTCGAATGTGTCTTGGTCGAACTTAAAAGACTGAAATGGCAAAATATTGAAGTGGCTTTTAAGCAAATTCTTTCCCTGGGAAAGAATTTGCTTAGCTGCTTTGTTACTTTGCCATTTGTGGCACTATAGTGCGGTCTCGGAGTTGGTATATTTAAGTAGGGGTGGTGTGGGGGGGCAAAGCCCCCCCCCACTTAATGTAATTTTTAAAGTGTTTTATTTATTTATTTATTTTTGCTGTTCTGACAGTTTGACATTGTAAGCTTTCACTTACATAGGGTCAATTAATCACCGTTCACTTTTTTATGCGTTCAGTGATCTAATACAGACCCTGAAGATCTAGGGAGAATAAAAGACTTTATTTATTTAGACTTTCATTTATGTGTGGATTTTTCCTTCAGTATTGTTTATTGGTGTGTTTAAGCAGCTCTAAGGTATACCTACAGATCATGTAATTTGAAACTACCTTGTTGCATGGAGAGAATTAACTCATCCCACTTAATTCTTTCCTCTCCCCCTCCCCCCATTGAAGTCCTTTCACAATTTCTCCCCTGGTTGATAAAAATATGCTGTCATATGCAGTGTCACTGGTGCAACAGGTAGACCACTAACCCTTGGTGATGGAAGATCAGACATCTGTGGGTTCTATTCCCACCACCGACACAGATTAATTTCCAGTACTGACACTGTAGAGGACATAGTGTGCTGCCCTTTGGATGAGATGTTAAACTGAGGCTCCATCTGTCTGATTTGGTGGTAGCTAAGTCTAACTGGTGGCATACCTCTCAAATGTCCAGATTTTTGCAGAATGTCCATATTTTTGTCTCATATTTTTAGCCAGTTCCTCATAACATTTGGGGTTTTCTGACAAATCCGTCAGGATTGAATTTGATAAATAATAACAAAAATGCGAGTTTCAGACTTCTTATCCTCCAGAAAATGCATCATAACACAAAACTTTTTATTCTATCAATTTTCTAAATTTATAAGAGCAATATTTAAAATTTGTCCCTATTTTTGGGTCTTTGTCCCCCATTAGTTTTTACTTTATCCAGATTTCTTGTGCTAAGAAATTGAAAGGCATTACTGGTAGTAGGTGGACGTAAAGATCCTGCAAAACCATGACGCCCAGTCCAAATTTCACAGGACTCCCCTGAAAAGATGTCACTAGCCTAGTGGCACTAACCTGGTTAACAAAGGATAAATAAATGCCTGTCACATATATAATAGAAATAGTGAAAATGTTTGTAGTCCAGTTAGTTTTATATACAGGTTAGGTGTTATTTTTATCAACCAGAAATGTGCTTATTTCTTGACAGATTGAGTGATTTAAATCTGTTTACCTGGACAACACATTGATCAACAAGGGACCATTTTCTGGCACATCCCAGGTTCATAAGAAACATGAACAACAGGTGCAGTGTGATTTGCAGTTTAAACAATTTAAGAGACAGATAAGTGGGATTACAAGTCTTAATAAGGTATGGTTTCATAGCTATGGAATAATATTAATAATACTGACAGAATAATACAAATAAAAACAATACAGCTACAGGTTAAATATACTGTGTTATTATAACAGTGACTCCAGATATGTTGCTCTCTTTAATAAGTTGAACTGAAAATAGACTGTGGATAATCAGATATGATGCAATTCTGAGAAAGACTTTAAATATATTTTTAAATATAACATTATATTTCCTTCGCTGTGTGTGGATATAGTTCATTTTACATCAGAAAAGCTATCAGAATGCTAACAGATAGAATTATCTTCCATCTAAGTGATATAACATGCAACAGTCACAGAAATGCACTATATAAACATTCAAGAGTGATTTTAGCTGCAATTTTTACATTTATAGAGATTGAGCGAGTTCATAGGTTCATAGGTACTTACTAGACTATTCATCCATGAAGATCTTTAAAAACCTAGCCATACATTCCCATGAAGTATTTCGCCCTTACATTTTAAGTTTGAATGACCCAGAGATGAGCGGAACATTTACATGTTACCCTGATCCATGAGTGACAAGGGTGATAAACCAGAGAAGAATTTGCAGTTACCCATCTATTCACCCAGATTATATATGAATAGTGTAAGAGAAGCAGTTTGCTTTATGTGGTAAGGAAGATAATTCCAAATAAATAGTATTCTCTGTGATACGTATATATTCCATCAGCATGGTCTATTTATGTTGCAAAAGAGACTTAAATCTCTACAGCAGGTGTTTATGCCCCCACTGGACTTGCAAATGTGCAGTAGGTCTGAAAGGATATGGTCTGCTGTGGCAGAGATTGCCCCTGAGTAGCTGTATGAGAGGGAAAAGGCTCTGAGGGGGTCTGCATAGTTTTCATGATTTAAGCCCTCCAATTTCTTAGTAAGAAAGTGTTCTGGGTAATTTTTTACTGTATTAACGCCCCCCCCCCCCCAGACATTTCTCGCGGAAATGGGCATGATTGACATGTCAAATGGCCATGATGTAGTATGCAAATAATGCACTATTGAAATAATCTACCTACCATTGAAAGTCTTCTATCTTGGGCATCCTCTACGTTCAACCAAGAAACTATAGTGCTAGGTGATTTCAACTTGGACTGGCTATCCTGCTCGTCTGACAACCCCTCCAATTTTATCAATTTATTAAATTTCACCCAAACTATAAACTTCTCCACTAGAATCGATAAACACACCAAGAAAGAATCTATTCTAGTCTGGATACCTACCAATAAGCCCAACTTTGCCCACCAGGCTGGATGCCTCTCTGATTATCTCAGTGATCACTGCCCTACCTTTCTTCTAAGGAAATGCATTCACTCCCCCTGTAATGTCATTTTCAAACACATGCACAACAAAATAATTTTTCCCCTATCATCTTAAATTCCCTACTTCAAAACTGCAACTGGTTGCCTCTAAAATCACTCAACCTAGACCAAGCTGTACAATATTTTAATGATACCTTCCTCATCCTTAATAACCTTGCTCCAACAAGAAAAATTAGCTCCAAAGCCAAAAACCTACCTTGGATAACCAAGATGCTAAATCTCTTATTAAACAAAGGGATAGAGCCTGGACTGTTTATCAAACCTCCAAAACCTCAGAAAACACACCTCTTACAAACAACTAAGAAACCAAACTAAGAAGCAAATATTATCTGACAAAAAATCTTATTTTCTAGCTTGTTAGCAAAAACACACAAATAACTCACAAAAATGTTGGCAAAACCATAACTACCGCCTCAACCCTAGCAAAACCTCTACCTCTGGACCATCTACAACAAATAGTACTGAATGTATAGCATCCCAATTTAACTCTCATTTCATCACAACTATCACCTCACTTTTAAACAACAAATCTAACCAACCCTTTACAGTTCCTACTTCTACTAACTCTAAACCCAGCTACTTCTCTTTTAAACCCATACAAACCTCTTATATCAAAAAACTCCTATCAAAACTAAAACATACTTATCTAGCAGCTTACCAACTCTCTAATGACTTCTTAAAAACTGCTGCAAGCTCTATCGCCTATCCCGTATCTATCCTAATCAATCATTCCATCACAGAACAATATATACCCATACTATGGAAAATATCCCATATCATCCCCCTCCACAAGGGAGGCCCATCTAAAAATCTCTCTAATTATCAGCCCATTGCCATTCTCTCACCTCTAGCCAAAACCTTAGAGAAATGTATCCATGAGCAGCTCCTAGACCACCTCACTACAAATAACTTCTTATCTAGTTCACAGCACGGCTTCCATCCAAAACACAGTACCGCCACTGCCCTCATAAGTTTCACTAACTACATCAACCTCCTCAAAAACAGTGGACAACTAGTCTCTACTATATTCCTTGATATGTCCAAAGCTTTTGATACGGTATCCCATCAACTACTACTCAACACTGTAGCTTCCTTCAACCTCAACTCTACAGCTCTTAACTGGTTCTTTAGCTACCTTACTAATTGACAACAGGCAACTAAATGGGATAATAAACTCTCCACACTTCTCCCAGTCTCTGTTGGGATTCCTCAGGGTTCCATCCTTGGCCTTCTCCTTTTTATTATATTCACAAATAGTCTAAGCACTGCCACTAAATCTGCTTCTATTATTCAATATGCTGACAACACTACTCTTACTTGCTCTACTCCCACACCCCAAGAACTCCAAGATAAACTGCAAAAGTCATTTCTAGATATTGAAATTTATCTAAATGAATTTCAACTCATCCTAAACCCAAACAAAACAAAATTAATGATCTTCTCTAACAGGAAATCCAAAGCAAAACCACCTCTTCTCTCCATCTACTCCACTAATGGCACTATAACAGAACCAGTTAACCAAACAAAACTACTTGGTTTCACGATAGACAACAACCTAACATTCAATAAACGGTTTACTATTAAAATTTCTAAAGTTAAAAAAAAACAGGTACTTATGAGCGAAGTGTTTCACCGAAAGTACACATCACCTAACAGCCCTAATGTCGAAAAACAGCTGTTAATGCCAAAAATGTCGAACACGACATTTTCAGCATTTAACATCAATCCCACCCTTCCCGTAACTCCCTAACTAGGAAACCTACCATCCCGTTTATGCGGGGGGCAAGCCCCCTACACCCCCCTAACTATATATTCCAACTCCGAAATCGCACTGCAGTGAGGAAAGGGATGTATTTCCCTTACCACACTGTACCGCAATCCCTGTACATAATCAAACATTATATTTGCGAATGCACAGACCATTCGCAAATATTCCATTCGATTATGTGGCCAGCACACATATGAACTATTTGAACATCTGTAGTTCGAAGAGTTCATAGGCATGCAATGCTACACCATCTTTATAAACCTCAATAAACACATATCTCTCACAATAAAGGTCACATCATACTTGGTGATCTATATATGGTGATCTATATATGGCCAAACCTTACCTTACTCAAAATGCCAGACTAGCCACAGCCAGATCCCACCTCCTATTTACTCTTCTCAAAAATTACACTGGCTTGAATTTCCCAATTTTTCATTGCTCAATCAACTCACCACTGCCCACTCTATTATCCACAAACCTGAAAACTGACATGCACTCTCCAACCTAGTGAAACTAAACACCAAACCAGGATCCTTAGATCATCCAATAAACTTATACTCAAGGTTACAAAGTCCCATAATTACTTTGGTGACTCTCTCTTCTCCTTCAAAGTAGCCAAACAGTGGAACCTATTACCCCAGAATATCTTAAAAGACACAGATCGTCATAGCTTCAAAAAACTCCTAAAGGAATACCTTACTCAACAATGGCTATGCTCCTGTAATACTTCTGGCTAGTTTCTCATGCCTTCGATCAAATGTTTTCTATTCTGCTATCTTCTTGTCTTACTTCTGCCAAATGAAAATAACACAATGATTTTCAGTTATATATCTAATGAGTTTCATATTAATGTCTGTAATAAGGCTTAAGAAATGTTTTCTGTTTTACATTCACCTTTTGTAAATTGTGATTGTTGGCAACTGTCAAACTTTTTGTATATTGTTTCTAAATCTTTTTAAAAATGTTGTAATCGTTTTGTACTATTGTTATGGAGCTTATCTCCCTGGGTCTCCTCTAAAAATAGGCTACTTGCCCAGCTGGACTCTACCCAGTTAACAAATGTAAAATAAATAAAATATCATTTCACACTCTGTATCTATAAGTTGCTGAGAGGTGACTTTTGTCTGACATACAGGGCAGTCAATGACACTGCCCTGATGCAAATGCTGCACATCCACAAGACAAATGGCACAAGAGTCACTCACTATAGGGATCATAACCTAGCCAGTGACATTAACAGAACATGCTGCAGATATCTCTCCCAGAGATTTCTGCTACTCTGGAAAAAACTTCCAAGTCATATGAAGCAGAGCTACTCACTGACCCTATTCAAGCACAACCTAGACAAATGGATGGGAGACTGCAAATTCACCCCAGGGGTGGCACCCATATCCCTCATGGACAAGGGTAGTCGGTGTTGATCACAGACTCGCTCCGTGAATTACATCCATCTAACCAAGGACAAGTTAGGCAACTCAGGATTAATATGGCTAGGCTTGTAAGGGCTGTAGGGCTGCTAGCCTAGTAACCTCCTATGAACCTATGAATCTATGTCCTCCCTGTGTTGTGGTAGGTTTCTTCCATGTGCTCCGGTTTCCTCCCACATTCCAAAGACATGCAGTAGGTGGACTGAACACTCTAAACTGGCCATAGGAATGAGTGTAAGTGCAATGTGGAAGAACTACCATGGCAGGACTAGCCACCCAGTGGTGTAAACCTAGGCTTTAGATGATTGTCACTATTGAAGTCACATCCTGATCCCATGTACAATAAATGGGAAAAAGGAGTTGTGGCTGGATGGATGGATGGATGGATGGATGGATGGATGGATGGATCTAAGTTTGGTTGATTTGATCAGGGTCCAGAATTCACTGTAAAGTTTTGCAGTTTTTTGTGTATCTTCAGAATTAAATTTATTTTCAGATACAATTAATTTTTTGCCTTTTATTATAGAGCCTGTTTATATTAGGCTTCCACCACAGGGATTATTTTTGAATTTGACATTGTATTTATTTCAGATGCCTCTATGTAGCTATTCACGCATGCACAGAATTTGGCAGTAAAGGAATCTGCATACACAGTGGAGTCATTGAAGGGAAGAGGATGTTGAATTTAGCCAGGCCATCATTCAGTTTCAACAGATTTAGCAAAGGTATGGAGGATGCTTCTGGCTTCAGTCTTAAGGTGAATGTGACTGATGTGTGGTCTGATCTGACCAAAAAGGAAGGGAGATAGGGAGTTGCAATTTTTGGCAGTAGAGCTGTCCCATATTCTTGAAGACCAAGTCCAGGATTTTATCACCCCTGGATGTGGCAGAGGTTTTTTGACATCGAAAAAAAATCGAAAAAGATATCTTAGATAAGAAGGAACCAAGCTGCATAATGAGGACTATCTATATTTAGACCTGGGTTAAATGAACATCTATAAATCATTCAGTAATGGGATTATTTAAAAATGAAATGTGTTTGTGTATGTTTGAGGCATTTATTTTAAAATGCAAACATAACATTGAATGCCAGTGGTGTTCAATATTGCATTTAAATGTAGATGAGTGCTTATTTGTTCAGAAAAGATCATGTGATTATATTTTTATTACATAAATGAAGTAACTGATAGGTTAGAAATTAGACAGTGATAAAGCCCATAGATTGCAACCAGTCTGATTTTTATGTATGGAGTTCAAATAAATTGGTCGTTAGAGTATGCTGGTGGCAATTGATTTTTATATACATACATACATATATATATATATATATATATATATATATATGAATCTATGTATATGTGTAGATATATGGGTACTTACGTATTATCGCAACCACATTTTTGCTTTAAAACCGCTTGCTTCCTAGTGTGTGAATGTAACTATAAATATATACAGAATCCCACTGACAGCCTTAACTTTACTAAAAATCATTGTTTAGATAGGAAAGACAGTATAACATGTAAGAAATGAGTGCTTGTTTCAAGCTATGCCATTTCCCCAACATCATGTTACTGGAAATACATTTTCCTATAGCAGTTATGTGTAACACATGTTTCATATCTCAAGCCGTGAGCCGGTAAATGTTGTTAAAGTGAAACTTTGACATTTTGCAGACAATTTCTCCCCATACTATCAAAAACTGTAACCCAGCAACTGAGCCATCCACAAGTATGCTTCCTAAATCATCCAGAATACATCAACAAATATGCTGCCCACAGCATCCGGAAGACATCTACAAGTAAGCTATCCCAAACCTCCAGAAAACATTGCAAGAGTAACTACTCTCCAAAAAAATAAATCCGCTGCTGTCAAATGCTATACAAAACATCCAGAAAACATTGCAAGACTAACTAGTATCCCAAAAAAATTAAATCCGGTGCTGTCCAATACTAGATACATATTTATCATACTACAACCTAACACCACATGTCATATTCTGTTTAGCTGCCATCATACAAGACATTTACCTCTTTTTAATTGTTTAATCTGTTATTCTGTTTTACTTATATTATTTTGCATATTATTTTTTTAAATAAAAGCTTATTTACCCAAAAAATGTGCTGCTCCACATGTGTTATTCTCATACAAATATACAGTCAGTGTTGTAATACTCCTACTCGCAGTACGCCAGCAGTACAAAGAAACATTTCCCAGGCATTCTTGATTCATTTTCAGTACGACGGCAGTGCAACCAATGTTGAAGTACGCAAAGCAAGATTCACATTTCCGTGTACATTTAGGTTATGAATTTGGAACAAACAAGGTTGTTCCCAACAGAAAACATCACATTCAACCTTATTTTATTCCTGCAATCTGTTTTTTGAGCCCACAAGCGCATTACCGTAACTGCGAAAATCTGGTTGTGATAATACGTAAGTACCGATATATGTATACTACAAGCAAATGCCAATAACACACAGACCGGTAGAGTATATTATGGTGTGTGCTCCATGCAGAGAATGTGATCTTGTTGCAGGCCTTCTGCCTCCAAGTTAGACAAATGATTAGCCATGATAAATCTAAATGGCCCTATTGCAACCATGCCTTGTGGGCTGTGATCAATGGTATTAATGCTGTTTTATTCCTGGAAGTAATCAGGTCAGATGCTGGGCCACCAACATGATACAAACTGCTAAGGAGCATGCTGCCCACCTGGTGCAGGAGCTTATGGTGAAAGGAGGTGGCATACTGGCCAAACCATCATTAACTGAGAAGGGAAAGTTCCTTGCCTTTATGCATGGTGTGTATGTGTGTGTGTGTGTGTGTGTGGGGGGGGAGGTAGTGTCATCCACAGGCCGTAGTGGACTGTTGAACATTGCAGCAGAACTGCAGTAGGCTCCACGAATCTCTGTTGGAAATGTATTTATTTATTTAACATTTGTTTACCAGGAAAATCCGACTTGGAACAAAGCCAATTTTCAGTGGAGGCCTGGGGAGAAATGTGCCAAATGCATGTCTTTGTAACGTGGGAGGAAATCGGAGCACCAGCAGGAAACTCACACAAATGCAAGAAGGACATGCAGACTACGCACAGAAGGTACTCCAGAAGAGAATCGAACCAGAGAACCTCTTGCTGTAAGGTAACAACGCTACCGCTGCAGCACTGCACCGTTCCCAAAATGGAAAAAAATGGGGAAATGCCCCAGGTGTGTATATCTGTTGTTTTAGGTTACTGCATGTTGTATCCATTTTTTATGAAGGAACATCAGAGCTTCAAACTAGAAGACCAGCACTACAAGTGAAGGTCTATTTTTCTACATTTTAACAATATGCACAATAGTCAGCATTCCTTTTTCATTCGTTGGGGTTAGAGTACTGGATGTGTGGGTCTTTCATATAATGGGTATTTCCATTTGATTCATAGATTCGTAGGTTCATAGGTGTTTACTAGGCTAATGACCACAAGGGCCTTTTTAAGCCTAGCCATGCATCCCAAATCTTTGACAAGTTCTGATACCCTTGATAAGTGTAAGCAGGGGCTTGGAAGATGAAACATTTACAAGCAGGGGCCTGGGAGATGAACCATTAACAGGTTGCCTGTGCTCATTAGAGACATAGGTGCCAAACCAGGGATGAATTTCCTGTTCCCCATCCAACTGTCCAGGTTGCACTTGAATTGGGTTAGGGAGGATCTCTGCTTCACATCAATTGGGAGCCTATTTCAGAGATGGGGTAATCTCTGGAATACATACCTGTCTCTTCAGCAGGTCCTATTTATACCACAGGTAAGGTTTAAGCCTTCAGAATGGGTAATTCTGGGGCATTTTGTTTTCTGGATATGCAGGAGGTCCATCAGAGTAGGGTCTGACAATGCCCTGTATGTCAGGCATAGATCTTCCTTCAAAAGCCGCAGGAGACAGAATACAGGGATAGAGCCTTGAGGTGGTCTGCATAGGACATTTTACTTAAGCCCTTTATTCTTTTAGTGTGGAACCTCTGTGGATGTTTCAAATGTTGGCTGTGCCTGGTTAGATACATACCAAAGGGATCATTGTACTCAATGACAGGTCTAATGAATGCTGGATACAGTAGAACAATGACTTCCTTGGACTTAGATGCCATACCTTTGTTTATAAGTTTTATCTAGTTCCTCCATGGTGGATATTTATTCCATTTGAGTTAACTGTTTTTGTCTGTTTGCTTTTTATCTCTCTCTTTCTCATTCATCTATCTATCTGTATATATATATATATATATATATATATATATATATATATATATATATATATATATATATATATATACATATGTATCTATTTATATATATATATATATATATATATATATATATATATATATATATATATATATATATACATATATATATATATATATATATATATATATGGGTCTAGGACACATGCTCGACTAGCATATGTCCGAATCACAAAACATCGAACACACATTCACGAAAGCGCTTAAGATTGAAAAGCGCTTCCATGTATGTGTAGTTCAAAAAAAAAAATCTACGTTTCTGCAGGAGGGCTTCACCCCCCTGCACCCCCCTACTTTATTATTCTCATTCTGAGATCATACTACAGTGAGGAAAAGGGAATTTTCCCATACCCACACTGTAGTCCGATCTATGAAACAGGCACACATACACGGAAGTGCTTGTCGATGTTAAGCGCTTTTGTGTATGTGTTTTCGATGTTTTGTTATTCAGACATATGCTAGTCGAGCATGTGTCCGGATCCCATATATATATATATATATATATATATATATATATATATATATATATATATATATACATACACACACACACACACACACACACTTGTGTGTGTGTTTACATATATGTATATAAATATATAGTTTACCTCCATAATGTCGACACCCACAATGGCGAACCCACTTCCACGAACTCCGATCTGTGCCATCACAAAACCTCGAACGCTGATATTACAAACCGTAAAATCTCGCCCCCTTTTTGACCCATGTTAGCACTTGTTTGTAGGTATGGTGTGGTTGAAAATGTTGATTTTCAGTAGTTTGTTGGCTTTCTGAGGTTTTGGTGGTACTAGTTTCATGGAAATGGTTTGGTGTTGTGCACATTCGCCATTGTGACCGTCGAAAATATGGAGGTAAACCTAAACATACATATATTATATTATATTATATTATATTATATTTATAATGAGTACTTGTACCAGCAGTGTTGGATCAGGTGCAGAATTCTAGGAGCTCGCTGTTTTTTTTCTGTAGTATATCTAAGTTAGAATTTCAGTGTCTTTCCAGATTTGTTTTTATCACAGTTTGTATTTAGTTTTGGCATCATTCATATGGATGAAGAAAGGAATAAACCAGCAGTAGCAATATGATTATATTGCCCATGGCATTTGCAAGCACCTTGCACCAGGGCATTGGGGTGGCCAGTAATGAAGGCAATAATGAGAGACGAGAAAAGAGGAGCCACTACTGGGTGATTAAGAAGGTAAGAATGATGATACAGTATGATAATAACACTGCTATAATGAGGGGACCTCGTTAAGTTTTTTGCTTTAGAAGAGAGGCAAAAGGGAGGGATTTGCTGACTGCTGGATTATTAAGAAGTAAAGATTTAGTGGAAAATGAGTTTACATATTTGCACAGTGGTGCGCAATGAGCGGCAGCACACACCAACCCACAATGCATATTCATGCTGCAAGAAATGTCTAAGCTAGGTTTCATTGCTGGCAACAGTGTTGCTGGCCAGGGAACTGTGTAAGCAAACGCAGATATCAATACTGTTGAAAGCAGAGCACGTACGGTCCACGGTTTTGCGTAGAATGCCACAATCATCACTAGGGCTTCAAAGATAGCGCCTAATCTGTTAGTTCAACACATCTGCAAAAAGGCCAACATAATATGGGGACAATTGACCAGACATAGGGACATATTTGACATAGATGTGTCACAGAAATGTGATAGAATGAAACTCAAACATACCTCTCAACCTCTTAGAGCAAGAGGTCTGGACAAAGCCATAAATAATCATGGGACAATGGCCCAAAAATAGGGACAGATTTAAATATCGCTCTTACAAACTTAGGAAGTTGATAGAATAATAGGTTTTACAGTAGCATGAATTTACTGAAGAGCACGAAGTTTGAAATTCAAATGTCTGTCATTATTTTCTGACTTCAATCCGTAACAACTTGATTAGTTTTCCGCACCATCAGCAGTCATGCATATTCAAAGAAAAGAATACCTAGGTATCACCAATAAGCTGTGACAGCTCACTGTGATAAAGGCAGTGCACTTCAGCTACACATCACTGGAAGATGTGTAGGGAGGTACATGAAGAAGGGTGCATTGTACCCAGTTATTGGTGTGATGAAGGCTGTGAACTATGAAGATATTATGGCCTCTGATGTGGACGTTCTTCACATACCCAGTCACTGTGACCACATGCTGGTGGATGTACCACTTACCATTTACTCCAGGACACAGGTCACATACCTATTGGTCTGATTATAGGGTGTGATGTCCATGTTATACTTGGGTTGTGTATTTGTTTTCCTGGCATAAGGAATCCCCCCATGTTTTCTTGTCTTTGCAAGTGTTGCCATGGCTGTGGAAACAATTTTTGGTATATGTTGATACTGTCTGTATTATACTAACATCACAGTTGGAGTCAACAATTGTTCACAATCTGTAGATATTATATTATATTTATAATGGGTACTTGTACCAGCAGTGTTGCATCAGGTGCAGAATTCTAGGAGCTCGCTGTTTTTTTTCTGTAGTATATCTAAGTTAGAGTTTCAGTGTTTGGCAGCTGTTTGGACAAAGGATGTATGTCATCTGTGATGTCTATCACTTAAATAATGGATAGGAAAAGACCTAGCAGATAGCCCTGATGTATGGACCTGATCACTGGACCTGAGACAGAGGTTACATAGGATTATAAGAAGTTACTAGGCTAATGGCCCTAGGGCCCATAAAAGCCTAGCCAAGTTCTTAACCTTATTTCCATGATTAGTACCTATTGACCCTGTCTAAGAGGGACACATGTAGAACACCCAGGGTGAATTTATGGTCACCCATCCAACCATCCAGATTGCGGTTGAAGAGGGCCAATGAAGTACTCTGTTTGAAATGAAGTGGGAGTCTGTTCCAAAGGTGTGGTAACCTCTGGGAGACAAACCTGTCCCTACAGCAGGTTTTATTAATGTCACATACCAGGTTAAGGTCTTTACAGCAAGTAACCCGTGTACCATTTGACTTATGGATATGCAGCACTTCCAGTAAAGCAGGGTCAGAGATTGCCTTGTATGCAAGGCAGAGATCATATCTGAGTAGTCTGTATGAAACAGAGCAAAATGACAGTGATTTCAGATGATCCCCATTGGACAACTGTTGAAGACCTTGAATTTTCCTTATGAGGAACCTTTGTGGTTTCTGTACTTGCTGCAGGTGCTTGGAAAGGTACATACCAAAAGGGATGTTGTACACAATTATTGGCCTGATGAGGGAAGAGAACAAGGAGGTTATAATGTCTTTTTTTCTGGAGGCAATGCCCTTACTTATGAGAGTAACAATATAGAATGCCCTTCTTACTACTGTGGAGACATGGTGATCAAAGGTTGCTGTCAACCCGTGTGCCCAGGTCTCTCACCACTGAGTGCATAATTAAGGTGTTGCTACTGATGTGGTAGTTAGTAGGAACATCACTTTTACTGAAAGGAATGCTAATACATTTTTTGCATGGAGTTTAAAGCCATGACTTTGCCACCAATCATTTGTTTGTGTAAGACCCTCGTGTAGGATGTTGCCATTTAGAGATTCTATGACCGGTCCCAGTTTGCAGTCATCAGCAAACTTTATCAGCCACAGACCTTTAGTTTTTGCTTGTACTTTGGAGAAATAGATTCCAAACAGTAGGGTCCCAGGACTGAACCCTGTGGAGCACCACTGGTTACAGGTCTGCTGTTGGAGGTGGATTCCCCTATTTTGACTATATGAGTTTTATCAGTGAGACAGTTAGCGAGTGACCCATCTAATGATATAAGGGTTGATGCCTAGCTGGGTGAGTTTATCAATGATGCCTGAGTGGGTGATAGTGTCAAACACCTTTGCTAAGTCCAGGTAGGCTGTATGCACAGACTTATCTTGTTCCAGGGCCTTGGTGACTGTCTCAAACAAGTCCACTAGGTTTAGCAGGCATGATCTCCTTTTGACAAATCCAAACTGAGTAGGGTCAAGTGTTTGGAGATTACCTATATCTTTGCTGATAAGGTCCATGATGATTCACTCCATGGCCTTGCAGATAAGACTAGTCAGGCTAACAGGTCTATAGTTCCTTGGGTCAGTGGCTGCACCACCTTTGTGCAAGGGAATAACAGCGGCTGTTTTCCATTCAGCTGGTACGAAGCTGGTGCTTAGACTATGATTGAAAAGAGTACACAATGATGTTGCTAATTCATGTTGGAGCCCATGTAGGACGCAGTCTGAGATGTTATCAGGTCCCATAGATGCTGTGTTTTTGGCCTTAGAGAGGGCATTTATAACCTGCTCTTTAGAGATACAAGGTAGGCAACAGGTGGCAGGGATGTCATGGGGTACATGTGGTGGGAACAATGTTATGAAGTTTTCACAGGACCTGTCAGCCAACAGGTTAGCTATGTCCACAGGCTAAGTATATGTGGTATCATTAACTACCAGTTCAGCCCAAATCTTTGCCCTTCCTTTTAGGTTATGGATGTAACTATAGAATGTCTTGTAGTTGTCCTTTGCTGAGGAAGCTAATTTGGACTTGTAGTTTGCTTTGGAGGACTTCACAAGAAGTCTTATTTGCTTGTTTAAGCTAAGGAGGGAGTGTTTCCAGTTTAGGAGGACTCGCTCCCTCTTACTCTTAGACAGCAATTTATTCTTCTTATTGTAAAGCCTGTGAATGGAAGTTGTCCAGCAAGCAGATTCGCTCTTCCCTGAGGATCTTGTTTTAGTCCTATCAGGTATGGCTGAGTCAATGCAGACATACAAGTGTTCATATAAAGCATTAGTGTAGAGCTTGGTATAGTTACCAGTTCCATCTGAGGGAGGAGGTGCAATGAAGCTATTTATACCATCCCATAAAAGGTTATAATCTGCTTTGGAGAAGTTTTTTAGTTTGGTTGCTGCTGGTGGGGGGGGGGGGGGGGGGGTTCAGGTGTGATAATTACTTTGAATGAGACCGATTTTTTGTCAGATCTCACCAAGGAGGACCTCACAGTGGGGGTGCTACAGTGGTCCGCTGTGTTGGTAAGCAGCATATCCAGGATGTTGGCACCCCTTGTGGGGGTGTCAACCAGCTGGTCCAAGGCACTGGAGTTAACGAAGTCGAGGAACCTTTGGGCAAGTGAGTTTCAGCATGAGTAATTTACTTAGTCAATGAGTAGTTAAAGTCATCCAAAACCATGGTGCTTGGATGTATCTTGATAGACTGAAGTAAATCCAAATAGACAAAGTGGGGGTCTTGATTCATGGATAAGGTCCTGTAGCTGGCAATGATTTGAACAGGTGTCCTACCAACAGTTACCATTTCAGTGCAAACATGGAGCCCAAAAAGTGAAGAGATCCATTGCTTTTGCAGCAACTTATGTGTGTTGCATGTCATTCTATTTCTGACCAGATTAAAGGTATTAAAATGGGGTAAATAGGAAAGTGGTCAAATGGTGAGCAAGCAGGGGAAGAACAAAATGAAAGTAGGACAAGAATGTGTAGGTGGAAGGTAGGAAAGAACCAAAACTATCCATTTCTTTAACAGTATAAAGTGAAAATATGTGCAGAATATTAACTGAATTTGGACTGTCACCTCCCGAGAGAGGAGTGACCACAGCGCAATCATGTTGTATAGCCAGTTGGACCAAATAAAGTGTATCAAGAAGATGTGTATGCAAAATGGAGAGCCATATATTGGATGATTTTTTTTTTGTAGGACAGATGCCGATTTATTTTTTATTTTTGAGAGAGGGAGAAATGTTGGGGAAGGGATGTAGGTATGTCTGGGTCAGGTAAGTTGTGCAGGTGAGGAAGCAGTTGCATACAGACAAGATAAACCAGACAAGAGACAGGGACGGTGATGGACACAAAAGGTTGGGAGACACCATGGGGTGTGGGTGGGGACAACCTGGGCCCGTAGCCATCAAGCTTGGAGACAGTGAGAATTGAATCCTCACCCAATGGATTGTCATCACTGTCACCTTACTCTGCAGGTGGCTGGAGTGCTTGACATCTCTTCCTCATCTTTCTTTGGAACATGAGGAGGAACAGCCTCTCCATCTGGCATAGGCATGCAGCAATGGTGCTAGGCACCACCTTACTCACCATACCTGGCAACTAGCTGTGGGTGAGGAAATCACCACCTCAGCCACTGCTCCCAGAGGGTACCATTGGACCAGCCTCAGGGCAGGACTATCTGAGGGTGCAGATAGTGCATGTGCAGCAGAGGCAGGGCTGCCAGGTTGGCTCCCAGACATTCTGGGCATCAGCGCTGCAGTTGGTGTAGTGGGGGCAGGCTGATTCAATGGGGCTGGCTGTGCTGTGGAACATTTAGTAATGTGGTACACATGTATGACTTGGTCAAATTTTGATGACACATAATAAAAATAAAAAATAAAATAAAATAAAATAAAAGTAAAAATGTTTTAACAATAAAATAAAATAAAATAAAAATAAAAAAATATATTTTTAAAAATAAAATAAAAATAAATAAATAAAGAGAGATAAGGGTTGGGTGAGAGGAAAAAAGAGATAAGATCAGTACCATCATATGTGGCATACAATAAATTAATACAATTATACAACTCTATTATCTTAAGGTTTACATTTAAGTCTACCTCCTGACAGATACACACTATACCACAGATTGCTGCAAGCAATCCTTGAAATGTGCATATATTGCACATATGCATGTTCCAGTTATACAGATTACAGTTTACAGCCAAGCATTTTTGCCACTAGTATAGAAGTTTTAATTTAATGTGAATGTTATTGAAAAAATAACAGTATGGTATATTTGTACATTGTGGTATATGAACCCACAACCTCTGACTAAAGACTAATAACAATTGGTTTGTGCTACAGGCTAATGCATGCATACTTGCTTTTACAGTTGGGATATGCATGCTCAAGTTTGATACAACTCTATAAAATACCAAAAAAGCTATCTTTAACTTTTAATTCTGCAATAACACTTCTCTTCTGCTGCATACATACATACCACTTGCTTCCCTCAGTCTCTCCAATCTAGCCCTGTGGGCCCGGATATTGAACTCCCGATAACAGGCAGCTTGGAAAAAAACAGAAAGGAACAGAAGACTATTACACATACCATCTTGCCTATATTCAGCTTTCTAAGTCTTACAAGTACTATCTGTAGTTGATACTTACACAGGTGTGGGGTGTCCTCAGTTGTAAATTCCTCAGTCCAACGGTCAACAGTATCCTTCTTCCTCCTCTGTAGGTCATTAAAATGATTCTTACATTGTTCTCCAGTACATGGGATACCAGTAGCACTGGATACAGCCTGGGCTAAACTATTCCATGCCTCATTCTGGGAGTCAGAATAGTCCCCCTGCAGTACCCTTTGGCTGTGGCGCTTTATTTTTTTATTTATTTATTTTATTTTACATTTGTTAACTGGGAAAGTCCAACTGGATACAGGTCCATTTTCAGCAGAGGCCGGGCAGAAAAGCTACAGGAGTACATTACTACATTACTAATTACTAGTGTAACTACAGTGAAAAGTATTACAGTGAATTATTACAAAAATTGAAATTTTTAAAAATATATATAGACAGGAGCAATTTCAAGTCACATACACATTTTAACAATATATATATAGACAGGTACAATTTTAAGTCACACAAACACAGGATAGGATGCTAGTTAGTATCTAAGAAAGAAAATAGAGAATTTCGTTTTTCTTTTTTCTTTTCCATTCTTTCTGTAGGAGAGAGATTAACAAAAATGCAAGTGGTTAGTGGCTCACAGATATACTCTTGTGATGAGGTTCACATTTACAGATTCTGTTTGTTTGGGGGTTAGTCAGGGTTTGTGCAGGGACAAAGCCAATGGATTTTCAGGGATTTTTTAAGAGTTTTTTTGAATTGGGATAAGGAGTGGTCATTGGTAAGTTCCTCAGGAAGAAGGTTCCAGTTTTTTCCGACAGAGTTGGAGAATAGTAATGTAAAAGCTGAATTGTTGGTTTTAATAGCCTGCACTAGTACTTTGTTGGAAGAGGAAAGAGTCTTTAGGTTACTGTAGGGGGTGATAATGTTTTTCAGTACAGGTGTACTGTCTGGGTTGTAGAGAATTTTATGAACAACTATTAGTTAGTTATATTGCAGTTGGTTGGGTAATTCTAGCCAGCCTAATGATTGAAGGTTAACACAGTGATGGGTTCTAAAAGCTGACCCTCTGGCAATGTTATTGTAGCAGCTATTCAGTTTATTGAGATTTTATTTGGATTGGTTAGCAAAGATGGGTGAGGCATAAAGAAGGGTTGATAGCAGATGTGTACAGGCAATAACTGTTCTAGTAGATGGGGTTAGGAATTGCTTAATCCTATGTAAAGAGCCTAGTTTTTTGTTGACTGTTTTAATAGTTTTGTCTATGTGAGCATTGAACTTAAGGTTATTGTCAATGATTACTCCCAGTAGTTTAGTGCTAGGTTCTGGGAAATTATGGTACCATTGTTGGATGTTATTGTGAGAGGTGGTGAAGAGATCTTGTGAGTGGGGGAGAAGAGCAATAGTTTATTTTTGCTTGGGTTTAGTAGTAGTCTGCAAACTGTGAGCCAGTTCTCTACTCGGCTGAAAGTGATTTGTGATAAAGTTTGTAGATCTGAGGGGGAGGTGGCAGAGCAGATTAAGGTGGAGTCATCTGCGTACTGAATACAAGTTGCGCTTGGGATGACTTTATATAGGTCATTAATGAATAAGGAGAATAAGAGGGGATCTGGTATAGATCCTTGAGGGACTCCAAGGGTGACCGGTAAAAGGGATGATAGATTCTCTTTCCATAGTACAGCTTGTTGTCTGTCACTTAGGTAAGAGTGAAACCAGTTTATTGTTGGGTTACTAGTGGTCCATTAAATATCCTGGACTCCTGCACATCCCACCTCAGTGCCCTAAACCTGGCACCTTTCCCACTAATGCCAGCCACGTCTACCAGCAGATCTAAAGCAACCCAAGCAATGCATTTTTGTGATGGTAAGTGGATAGCAGCAGTGCCAAGCAGTGAGGAATGCTATAATCACAACTGGAAGATTAATCTGATAACACACTATTAGTGTCTCATTCCTCATGTATATAATTAAGATCAGCTCCTCTATCTAAAGAGTTATAACTGAGAGTGAATATAATAGGAAGTGGAACAGCAGTAAAAGTGTATGGAATGTCCTGTATTAGAACCCAAGACCATGTGTATGGCAGTCCTACACTTACATCTGTTGCCACAAGAAAGTTAAAATAACAGTTGATCATGTTTCTGTTTATTGCTATCACCTGCAATGTCACAACAGTAAACTAGAACCTGAGACCATCTGTACTCCAGCCATACCTCTCAACCTGGAAACATCAAAAATCTGGACAAGGCCCATGAAAAATAGGTACAAATCTGTACGCTGATTAACATCTAATTTGCATACATAATTATGTAACCACACCCACTCCAATGGGAATTGTGAGCGTCCAACTTTCAAAAGCAAATTGAAGAACAGACAACAAAAATATGGCACCAGAGTCCCCCTGCAGCTATTCCAATGACCCATTACCTGGCTATTTCACCCCATTTACTATAAACACTAATGTGTGCATACTGCTGTACTTCTACAATGTTTATTTGGATTTTATTTTTACATTTTACAGCGCAACAATGCACAAACACTAAGACATCTGGTAAACAAAGCAATACTGTCTCACATAGACTTGGCATTAAAACTTATCTGCCCTTGAAACTCACATTCATTGAAACAACATTGAAACCCGCACCACATCCAAAAAAAATGTATCTGGCCAGTGGTGGATAAAGATTACCTTTGGGCTGCTTTCGAATCGTTGGCCCCTTGCATACAAAACAAGAAACATGCATGTGTTGTTTTCTTGGCTACACCTTCCTGACTTTAATAAATTATATTTCTTGTATAATACAACACACTTGTTAGACACAGTACACTTTAAATTTGTTTGAACATTTTTCCAGTAGGCTGTACTGTAGGCAAAGAAATAAAATGCATGAACCAATAATGACAAAACTGCCCAATTCAAAACATTTCCATCATAAAAGTCTACTTCCACATCCACACTATAAATAGAATGACAGTAGTGTAAGCCATAAGCATCTTGCACAGCTTCTTGCACTTATTTTCAATTTCATTTTTTTTTTGGGGGGGGGGGCAAAAGGTCAAAAACCAGGGAGGGACACATTTTTGAACATTGCTTGTATAATTTTGTAAAGTTGCTAGAGTAAAATCTTGTGTTATCACCATGCATTTCACTTGCAGGTTTTGAACCCAGGACCATATACACTACAGTCAGAGCAACATATCACTATGCCAAATCAGCAGCTTCCTGAAAAAATCAGGAAGACTGAACCTTAATGGCTATCATTTAGTGAATTCATTTTTTCACTTCTCACCATAGCTCTCAACCTCTTAAAATAAAAAGCCTGGACAAACAAAGCCAATAATGGGAGAATACAAATTAATTTCTCACTTCTCATCATAGCTCTTAACTCTTAGCACAAAAAACCTGGGTAAAGCGCACATGTGGTGGTGGCTAGGGACTTACGAGGGACACATTTTAAACATTGCTTCTGTATAATTTTGTAAAGTTGCTAGAATAAAATGTGTTACTACCATGTATTCCACTAGAAAGTCTTGAGCCCTGGACCCTGTGAACTACAGTCAGAGTAACATATTACTGTGCCAAATCAACAGCTTCCTAAAAAGAAAAAATAGGAAAACTGAAACTTAATGGCTATCATTTAGTGCATTCATTTCTCACCACAGCTCTCTTGTGTCTGAAAAAACATCCATATTGTCAGGCACAGTCAGTGGAATATAGACTTGGTTTGACACAGCCTCCTCCTCCATAGACAACTAACCTTCCTCAAGGCACTTTGTCTGGTGTTATAAGATATCATTATCTCATCTTTAATGTAAACATACACAGAAAAAAGTGAAAACAGAGATGTCTTCAACCACCTTTGATTTCACTGCACCTACTCATAAACCTCTGCTCTGTCTTACAGTTCTTTTGCTACATCTCCTGTTTTTCTTCAACCATCATCATCCTTTGCTTTTCTCTGCTTCTCTTACAGTATTCTTTTTCTATTTATTTGCATAATGCTACTACTTGTCTGTTATACTAGCCCTTGATTTCTTTCCTCTGTTTGTCAGATGGCAATAATGTACATCCTGCTGTTATTATCCCAATCCTCATGCAGTCTTAATTCTTTCAGAGTTTCTTATATGGACAGCAAGAAACAACACTGATTAATTTAGTCTTTCTATATAAATTACTTAAGTCTTTACTTCTACCAGTTTTACACATGATTCCACATTAGCGACTCTCTCATCATTGTAATACCCCTGACATTCAGCAAATACAGTTTTCTTAGCACCTCCATTTGGGACTAAGTTACTGCATAGTATTCTCAAAACGGAGACTCTCTCAGCTGCACATAAATGCTGGATTTGGTTGTCACAAAAGATAAAAAACAAACAGGAAACTTAACAAATTCCCAGTCACTAAACAATTTACTCTCTATCTGTGTTCTCTTAGTTGTTATCTTTGGTCTTTTTTAAAAATGTTAAACACCTAATATAGGGAGAAATAATAAGTTTTAACACACAATATATACCTAGTGTGTGTGTGTTTCTGTTGGTTTGTCTCTCTATCAACCTCTTAGCACAAAAAAGCCTGGGCAAAGCTCACAAATGGTGGTGGCTAGGGGCACACACACACACACACACACACACACACACACACACACACACACACACACACACACACACACACACACACACACACCTACCTCCCTCTAAATAGACATTGAGCAAAATCAAATCCCGACCATATTCTAAATAAAACCACACTAACTCCTTTCCGGCAGCGAGCTTCTTCTCTTCTAAAGAAATCCACCACACTAACTTCTTTCCAGCTCTGGTGATTCCCGCTTGCAAAAGCATCCACCACACTAACTCCTTTCAGGCAGTGCAGCAAGCTTCTTCACTTCTAAAGAAATCAAATCCACCACACTACTCGTAAATCCTTTCCGGCTCTGGTGATTCCCGCTTGCAAAAGCATTTGAACCAGAGCCAGAAATATGTACTATGTATGTGCATGGAGCATTCCGACAGGCTGGTGGTGCTGACGTCAGCACATGAAGCGTGAAAGTTAAAAAAATAAAAATAAAAGTGTGAATAAATCGGAAATGAAGGGGTGCCACTTGGGAATCACGGCACCCCATTATTTGGACCCCAAAACTCGGTAAAAACCAAGGAATTTGGGACAGTTGAGAGGTCTGACTCCAGCTGGTTTACTATCAAAACCTGGAAACTGCATAGGTCAACTGGTCACATGATTGACCCGAAATCCTGAATCCAGAACAGCGAAGTTCTGGCCAGGGCGAAACTGAATACATCTCACCTATAGTTCAATGTATTCAACATAGCAGGAGGTGATGTCAGTCACCCATGCTATGCACCTTCATGTACCATGACATTCCATAGTCAACAGTATGTGCATTTCACAATTTTGCAGGGTGGCAAGCCCCCTGCACCACCCACACCCCCTGCAACTTATACATACCAACGCTGAGATTGCACTACAGTGAAGAAATGGGCTAATTTCCTGTTCCTCACTGAACCGCAATTTTGTTGCAGAATGCCAAACTCAGATACTCGAACTACACTACCCATTCACTGTAGTGTGGTCGATGTATTTTGATTCGGCATTCTGCCCATTGGAAACTGCCTTTTGACTGCATCCCAGTTGACAGCTCTGACTTTGTGTATTTAATTGTAAACCACTCCAGCCCTACGCTTACACCTGCTTCCACAGGACTAGTTACATGACATTCCCTAATTTACTAATCATTCTTAAGGTCTGTGTGTTAACCACTGCACAATGCCTCTTAAAGGGTTTGCACGGAGCCAATAGAATTAATTGAATGTATCTGGTTTCCATTTTTGGCTGTCTGGGTCTTGTCTGCTTCCTGGGTGGTCCAGTTGTGCAGTTTATGCACTGCTGTGCTTTACACAATTGAGATAAGCACAGCCAAACCTGCCATTCATTTCCTCCATTCACATGATTGCTCTACACTCCGCATTGCACAAATACTGGCAAAAAATATAAGAACAATAATTAAAAGAAAAACAAGACAGAAAAGGTAAAAAAGGGAGAAGCAGTTGAAATAAGGAAAACAATCTATGACCTACACACTAGAAAATTATGGTTCACATGAGATATGTCTACATCGATCTGGATTTGAACTCTCACTCCAAAGAACCTTCAGAACCCAGGATGGATGACTTATCCCTCTTTGCCACACAAATAGCATTGCAGTAAGGAACTGTAATCATTCTGCACACAACCAACTTCAACATAATTTACAGTAATATGAAACCATACAACTGTTATTAGTACATTTATTATTTTTTGATGTAGTGTACTTAGTAATCACACAACCTGTTATGATTATTGCTTACAAATATACAGCTCTGTCTTACCTCTCTGTGTTTGTTGGTCATTCTTCAGTAATCTGACCAATAATCTGAGACATACAGTCTGTAAGTCATTCTGTATCATTAGCCTTAGAATGTGTGAGGATATTAATTGGAAATAATAAGATACGCAGTTGCCAACAAGTGAAGGGCAGGTTGGTGCTGGGTGTGGTGGCGCATGCCTGTAGTCCTAGCCAAATGGGAGGCGGAGGTTGATGGATCAATTGACGACTGTTGGGTGACAGACCTCACAGTAATTATTAATGTAATTAATTATTAGATGTTAAGGAACACAACCCATGAATTGTGTGCTGGTTACTTACATTTCCAACTTTAAATCTAACACTTTGCAGATCTAACCTGACACAGCCACTAGATGTAAGGCAGTCCACAATGTTATTGCGTTTTCCTTCTCCCAACCAGTAATTATTCACAGTTGCAATCCATTAAAAACAAACACCAATGGAGTGCCTGCATTGTGTTTATATCTCCTACACAGATGCAAGTATTTGGAATTCAGCAGTTCTAATCAGTTCACACCTCATTTGCATCTTCACAGTGCTAATAGCCCTGAATCTACACAATTATAAAAAGGCAACCATGTAGCTAGGCAAACTGATAGTGAGGAGACCTGTTTATGTGGAGAAGACTGAACATACGCTGTTTCTTCGGGATATATCCATACTGAAGATTACTGAACTTCAGAAGGTATGCTTGCATTTTGTTCGCTACATACTGCATACACTGAAATGTACTTGAGAAATATGAGAAGCAAAGACTGTTACACTTTTATCTGTATGCATTATTTAGAAATGTACTGTTGCCATGGGCATGTTTGTCAAGGCATTTCACAGGTAACATGATTGCCAATACCATAAAATGGAATGCTCTGTGATAAATATGTACAAATGTTTCAGGGACAGTTCCTTTGACAGCACTTTAGCATTTCAAAGATGGTTTGTTAGCAAAATATGTCATTTGCTTGTTCTTTTTGGGGAGTGGAACAAAGCTGAGATACTGTTATGGCACAACGAAGGATATGTTGCTATTGTTACTCTTCTTTTTTTGCATCCAGTCTGTTGTTTGTATTTCACATCTCTAGACCATTTTATGTTTCACCAGTGTGTAATACTGAGAAGCTACCTTTACTATTTAATCTGATAAAAGTTATTTTGTAGTTATGTGATACTTATGTGTATTATCCTTCTGTTGTCTTTTAGGACACCTAGGAGTATGCGACCCAGGTATGTCAATCCTTGGAGACCACCTTCACTAATGCTGAGAATCAGGTTATAGTGGATGCCTTTAGGCAACATGATGCCTTCCTGCTTGAAATGGGGTGGAGAGATATGGCATGCAGAATGCAAATTTAGGACCAGATTGTGGATGATGTGAATGCCATGAGTGGCCATGGTAGGACATATGAGCAGGTTCACCACAGGGCCACTGACATGATCACATCTAAACAGAGGAGAACAGCTGCAGTGGGCCATGACCAGATGGTTATCATGGGATGGCTTGCTATGGAGCCACCACTAACACCAAATGAAGAGTACTTGGCCACTGTTAGGGATCCAGACAGCCCACATACAGGTAGCAGCAGTGCATCTGACCTTAGGCATGGGCATGCCAGTGCAATTCCTGGCAGGGCCATTTCTCATGGTCAGGGACTGCAACAATGAACTGCATGGCTCACACCTGCCCAACATACCAAGACACAGAGCTTGGCTGTGTTCATGCAGACACTCACACACCAATTTTACCTGGGGGACCCTCCAGACACACACATAACAGTTACATTGTTCAGCCTTGCAGCTTAAACTCATTTTGTCTCACTGGCCATTTGTTGGTTTATCCAAATGTCTGCCTGCTTCTCTGTCTTCCTTCCTCACACACACACACACACACACACACACACACACACACACACACACACACACACACACACACACACACACACACCAACCTTTTCAGTCATCCTAGCCTTCCTGCCCCCTCCCCCCCACACACACCACACCATGTGCAAATGATGATAACTGTGTTATATTCCTATTTTCTCTCTTTTGGATTCAGGGATGAATAAGCTTTGTGTCTTATGCTCAGGGTGCATAGCTGACATAGTGCTTAGAATATCTGCATTTGCTCATACCATGTATTTAAACTTATTAGAAACACTAACCATCCAACCTAATACCATATTCATGGTTTACTTTAATTACTCCACTGTTGACTGGGAATCCTATATGGCACCAAATGTACATGCACAGAGATTCCTGAATTTTGTAAACACAAACTGCATGGACCAGATAGTCAATACACCAACCAGGGGTGCAACCATACTGGATCTGGTCCTCACTAATATGGGAGAGTGCTGCACACCCCCTACTGTGATGTCTTCCCTGGTAAGGTTAGACTACAGAATGGTCTCCTTTGAAGTAAAAATAAAACCTGGACCCCCCAGCTAAACCTGGAATATTCAGGAACTATTCTAAGGGTAACCTCCTACTATTAAGTGAGAACCTGGCAAAATTTTGAGCCCCATTAAACCCTGAAAACACTTCTGCCTATGCAGAACTGTTCTCAGAAACCCTGTACAAGGATGTTAATAGCTGCACAGAGGCAGCTGTACCCACCAGGAAGAAGTATAGAGCTAACTCATAAACAAGCCACCATTCTGTATGCCATATCTCTCCACCCCATTTCAAGCAGGAAGGCATCATGTTGCCTAAAGGCATCCACTATAACCTGATTCTCAGCATTAGACTCACAACATCAATAGGCAGTATAACAGGAGGAAGAAAATCATGGCAAAAATTAGGAGGTACAGCACCCAACAGGATAAAAGCACTCTCATCAAACTAAACAAATGACTCAGAGACAAATAAAGTCTACCAAAGCCAAATTTGAGGTAAGTTTGGCCTCCCAGGCCAAGGACAACCACAAAGCATTATTTAGCTATGTCCACAAACTCAAAGGCAATGCACAATTGTGTACAGAGCTCATTGTAAATGGAGCCAACTATACTCCAGCTTTGCCCCTCTCTCCCCCTCAGCCTTCCTTCAGGAAATATCATCAAATATAACTCCCCCTACTGTCTCTAGGGAACAGGTCCTAAATGCTCTCTCTAAGACCAAGAACACTGCATCAATGGGCCCAGACAATATCCCAGTATGCCTTATAAATAGCATGAAACATGCCCTATCAGGGCCTCTAGAACTACTATTTAACTGTAGCCTCCAAACTGGCTTTGTACCTCATGAATGGAGAAAGGCAACAATCATTCCTCTGTACAAAGGTGGGCCATCTACAGACCATGGAAACTACAGACCCATAAGTCCCACCAGTCTTACATGTAAAGCCATGAAAAGAATTATCATGGAGATGATAAATAGAGATATAGTAAACCTCCAGACACTGGATCCAATGTAGTTTGGTTTCGTCAAGAGCCTATGCAGCCTGGTGGGCTTCGTCAAGAAAGTCACCAAAGCAATGGATGAGGGCAAAGTCATTCACACTGCCTACCTTAACCTGACCAAGGCATTTGACACAATACCCCACTCTGGTATTGCTGAAAAACTCAGGAGATTAGGTACGAATCCGTATGTCACCCGGTGGATAGCCAGCTGGCTCCCAGATAGAACCCAGGAAGTTAGAATTGGGAAGTCCACCTCTACAAAGAGGCCAGTCACAAGTGGTGTCCCTCAGGGATCAGTCCTTGAACCGCTCCTTTTTGGTATTTACTTCTCTGAAGTCAAGACCAATGTCAGTGGTCTCTGGCTGAATACATTTGCAGATGATTGCTAATTAGGAGCTGTCATTGAATCTCACACTGGCACAAATGTTCTCCGGGAAGGGCTGACACAGACAAAAAACTGGTGTCAGAGCCATGGACTAAAACCAAATGCCAAGAAATGCATAATAATATCCTTTGGGAAGTCATCCATCCCTGGGAACTATCATATTGACAACACACCCCTTAAAGTTGACCCAGTAGTCAGGGACTTAGGGACATACATAGATAGTAATCTAACCTTTGATCATCACGTGTCTACAGTGGTGTAGAAATCATTCTATGTTGTGCAACTTATAAACAAAGGTATGGCATCTAAGTCCAAGGAAGTCAATGTGCCACTGTATTTGCCATTCATCAGACCTATCACTGAGTACAATGCCCCCTTTTGTATGTACCAAATCAGGCATATCCAACAACTGGAATGTCCACAGAGGTTCCTCACCAAAGGAATATAGGGCATAAGTAATATGCACTTGCCCAATGCTTTCTGGAATTCATTAATTCCAATGCTCTGGACCAGCTTGTTCTTACCCCCACTAGAGGTAGCAACATCCTTGACCTGGTCATTACTAACATGGATGACCATTGCTCTACACCAATAGTCAACTCCTCCCTGGTTAGATCTGTACACAAACTAATTATCTTGGAAATCCCCCCCCCCCTACAAAGGTAATCACCATGAAAAACTTCTCCAAAGCTAACTCTGGGCTTCTAAAAACAGAGGTGGCTAACTTCACGGCACCCATGCAAATGGAGAATAGTTGCATGACTGCCAAATCATACACCAATGCACTGTATGAACACGTACACAAATGCATGGATCTCGCCCAATCCAGTAGAACTAAGACGCTCTCCTCAAAAAAAAGGAAGCCAATCTGGTGGTCCCCTGCCATAAACAAACTCTACAACAGAAGGAGGAAACTGATGGGGAATAAGACGAAGTCCCAAGACTGGAAAAACTCCCTCATCAGCCTCAACAAAAGGCTGAGATCCCTCATCAAATCCTCTAAAGCTAGCTATTAAAACAGAATTGCAGTAGATAGTAAAGACAACCACAAGGCCTTCTACAGTTAAGTAAAGAATCTCCATGGCAATACTCAGATTTGCTCTGAGCTACTGCACAATGGTACCTACTTTACTGAGCCAACAGATATTGCCAATATACTGGCCAACAGATTCAATGCTAACCTTACCCCCCAAAAGGACCAATCACAATACGAGTAGATTGCCAGGCACCCAGTATTATTGCTGCACAGATTAAAACAATACTGTCCGAGGCCAAGAATACAGCTTCTGTAGGACCTGACAATATCCCGGCTGTGTTCTACATGAACTACAGAGTGAACTGGTACCTCACCTGTGTGCCCTGTTCAATCACTGCCTCACCTCAGGCTTTGTCCCTACCAAATGGCTCACTGCTGCAGTTGTCCCTCTCCACAAAGGAGGAGCAACTACAGACCCCAGGAATTATTGCCCAATTAGCTGGACAAGTCTGATATGCAAAGATATGGAATGCATCATCATGCACCTAATAAACAAGGATATAGGGAATCTCCAAACTCTGGATCCTACACAGTTTGGTTTTGTGAAGGGTAGATCATGCCTGCTCAACTTGATCAACTTCTTTGAGTTAGTCACCAGAGCTGTGGATGAAGGCTAGGTGGTTCATACAGCCTACCTTGAGCTGGCCAAGGCCTTTGATGCCATTCCCCACTCAGGAATCATAGAAAAACTCACTAAGCTAGGCATCAACCCCTATATCACTAGGTGGGGTGCAAAATGGCTCACAGACAGAACCCACAGTGTGAAAGTAGCTGACTCCAAGTCAGACTGCTAACCAGTCACAGGTGGAGTCCCACAGGGTTCGGTCCTGGGTCCTCTCCTGTTTGGTATCTACTTCTCTGAAGTCCAGGCCAACATGAAGGGACTCTGGCTGACAAAGTTTGCAGATGATTGCAAGTTGGGAACTATTATTAACTCCCCAAGTGATGTTGACATCCTACATAAAGGCCTCAATGACACCAACGACTGGTGTCAGAACCATGACCTTAAGTTCAATGCCAAAAAATGTGCTGTCATCCCCTTTGGGAAAAACCCAGTTCCCTTGAATTACCAAACTGATAGTAGTCCACTGAACACAGAAGGCGTTATAAGAGATCTGGGAACACAAGTTGACAGCAACCTCTCTTTTGACCACCACATTGCCACTGTGGTCAGAAAGTCCTTCTATGTGGCACATCTCATTACTAAGGGTTTTGCATCCAGGAAGAAAGAGGTCATTGTCTCCCTCTACTCTTCTCTCATTAGGCCAATCATCGAGTACAATGCCCCATTTGGCATGTACCTCACTAGACACCTGCAACAATTGGAGAGGCCACAGAAGTACCTCACAAATAGGATCATAGTCCTTAAACACTTGTCCTATATAGACAGACTCAAAAAACTCCAACTATTCTCTGTCTCATATCACCTACTTGGAGGCGATCACTGCTTGACTTACAAAGCCATGTCTGACCCAGCTCTGTTAGAAATGCTACATCTAAAGAAATCCCAATCCCTCCGCACCACATGTTCCAGAGACCTCAACCTCATTACCACAATCAACATGACATGCTGGAGGGATAGGTTCATAACCCAGAGACTGTCCATGCTATGGAATAGACTTCCCATACATGTCAAGCAGAGAACCTCACTGGCCCTTTTCAAGAGAAATTTTGATGAGAGGGTGGGAAATAGAAAATTCACCCTGGGGATCACTCCAGTGGCTTTACTTGACAGAGGCACTAGGAACTAAGGTCAGGTGACACAATGCCAGGGTAATTCTGTGGGCTAGGCTTGTAAAGGTTCCAGGGCCATTAGCCTAGTACATTGTTCTACTGTATCCAGTATTCATCAGACTTGTCATTAAGTACAATGCTCCCTTTGGTATGTATCTAACCAGGCACAGCCAACATTTGAAACATCCACAGAGGTTCCTTACTAAAAGAATACAGGGCTTAAGTAAAATGTCCTATGCAGACCACCTCAAGGCTCTATCACTGTATTCTGTCTCCTGCGGCTTTTGAAGGAAGATCTACGCCTGGCATACAGGGCATTGTCAGACCCCACTCTGATGGACCTTCTGCATATCCACAAAACACACAGCACCAGAATTACCCATTCTAAAGACTTAAACCTTGCCTGTGGTATAAATAGGACCTGCTGGACAGATAGGTATGTATCCCAGAGACTACCCCAGCTATGGGACAGGCACTCCATCCATGTGAAGCAGAGTTCCTCAATAACTCAATTCAAGTGGACAATTGGATGGGAAATCGGAAATTCATCCCTGGTTTGGCATCTATGTCACTAATGGACAGAGGTAACCTGTAAATGGTTCATCTCACAGGCCCATGCTTACATTTATCAAGGGTATCAGAACTTGTCAGAGATTTGAGATGCATGGCTAGTCTTAAAAAGACACTTGTGGTCATTAGTCTAGTAAACACCTATGAACCTATGAACTTATGAACTGGTAATTTTACCTTTGACTTATATTGGCCTTGGAAAGTTAGACAGTTGATAGCATCAACATTTCTCAGCTTTATTGTGAATGATCTTGTGAGTGTTGTGAAGTCAGAAACTGCAATGTGTATCATTACTTTCTAACTTCTCTCTTTGATGATTTTCCAGTACAAATGCATGGTGCTAAACTGAGAGCATGCAATGATCATCAGTACTTTTGAGAGGTATGACTGTGTGAATCTGTCATGCGTGAGGCCTACTATTTAGTAATAGACACATATAAGTCAAATATGTCTCTGCTATCACGTTAAGGTAATTTCTGTACAAATCTCCCACCTTTTACTTGCTTACAGTACCAAGTAATGAAATACAAGGTTATGCCACTCATTCATATTATTACACAATACTTTCCAGATTTGAGACTTACCTTGTAAATGGAGCAGTTGCCACAGTTTTAGTTCAGGGCTGACTCTCTCTGATGCAAGCAGTGCACAGCCAATACACGGGGAGGTAAAGATTGTGAAAGTTTCCTGGCATCAATGTTACTATAGGTATGTATGAAGGAGGAAGGTTTTAGTCCCCTAGGTGGTGAGTGTGTATGCTATGCATTGTCTCTTAGCCAGTGCAAGGGCATATTGAGCACGCTTATGTCTACCTATACACACAGCAGCTGCTGATTACCCATGTGACTCCTCATCTGCCTGTGGATATGATGACCTTGGCATTGGTAGTGGGATGTGTGCTCCTTCCCCTTTCTGATCCTACTGAAGCTGTTTTCTCAGGATGACTAACAATTTGTTAGTGTTGCAAGCTGTCTTATGTTTAAAATAATAAATTGTTTAACATCATGGTACTTGAACAAGTGATTCCAAATCCTAGGGGGAGTCCCCAGGAGCACACACTGGAGTATTGAGAATTATTGTGGCAGCTGAGGTTTAATGCTAGTGAACACCCTGGTTTGAATTATACGGTTTCTCTTAACAGTATTTTAAAACTTTGTGCTGCTAAGTTATGACTGTGTGTCTATATAGTTATTCAAACATTTATTTAATTCAGTGAACCAGTTTTAGATTTGCACCTGTGCATGTTTTTTAGTAGAATATTTTTTAAGGTAGGGTTAATATGTTTTTAAATATTTATATACATTGTTAATTCACATCTATTTTTTGATTGTGCACTTCACGGCATATGCATTAATTAGTGTCTTGTATAAATGAATTTAGGCTGATTGTAAATTAGTTTTGAAGAAGTCCTATAGACAAAAGTGCTTAACTGGGTCTGTTTAATAAATGTCTGGTTGAGTTGCACTGGTGTAACAGCCTTGTTCTTTGGTACTGAGTTGTTTATTAGGCTGTTTTTTACCTCAAGTTTATTGGTTCTTAATATATTCCACAAAGGATGAGTTTAACAGAGATGGGATAGGATATGACACAAACTAGCAATGTAGACAATGTGCTTACTGCTCTTTGTTTGAAGGAAAGCTTATTGATATTTCTCTTTAATCATTGTTTTATCATTCACTCTGTGCTTGGTATGGGAACATTACAATACAACTTGAGCTATCCTGCCTCCTCCTAGATTCTTGTCTTACATGAACGTCAGTCATCATCCTGTTAGCTTTTTTTCCAAAGAACTAGCAGCAGGATATCTCTGTGGTAGTCTCAGTCCTGACTTCAGTCACTGCGTGTGTGTGGAATTTCCATGTTCCGCCTCTGTGTGGATTTTCCCTCATCTTACAAAATTATGCCAGTTGATTCGCTGCAGTTATTCCCTGTTTGCTGTCTGTCTTTTCTCTATATAGACACAGACACACACACACACACACACACACACACACACACACACACACACACACACACACACACACACACACACACACACACACACACACACATTATATCTACCCTTTTCCTTGAGGCTCATGCCATGGGTGAAAAGGGTCCATGGAAAGCCAAAATGTAGTAACTTTATTCCATATTTTTCCAATTAATTATTATTGTCCCTTCTGGGACATGGAGATTAGACCTAGTCACATGGCTCAACATGTGGTCAGAGTAAAGTATCAGCAGAATGGCTTTACATTTTAACCCATATTTGTCAAAATGTGACCTACATGTTAGAAAAGGAAGGCTTTTTTCCTGCCTTTTCATAGCAGAGTACAGAACAGATTAAGAATTTTGCAAGAAAGTATTTATTTCATAAACAAGTGTTTCTGTTCTCCAGAAGAATATACAGTTCCCATAAACATTTCTAATTAGGACAAAACATCTGCTGTTTGCTGATTACAGAAATGTAGCATTCTTCTATACATCAAAAACAGAAAAACCTGATGATTATTATTATTATTATTATTATTATTATTATTATTATTATGATTATTACAGTTTGATGACTGGGGACATCCACTGGGCCAAAAAGAGCCCATTTTCAGTGGAGGCCCGGGGAGAAAAGCTCCACGAACAGTAACAATAGCAATAATAGCAAGAACAATAAGAAAACAATAACAATGAGTACTGCAAAACAGAGTACATTACATATGCTGGCAGTGCAATTAACAAGTATGTAGAAATAAGCATTATTATGCATCAAAGCTGCAGAGACAGTGGACATTATTGTAGAGTCGTTAGTGGAGTACATATTCTAGCAAGCACAATGTTTATTAGATAAGTATAGAATTGTCAAGTTCAGAAGAACATGAGCTCAGAAGAACTGACCATCATAAACAGGCAGATTTGAGGAGTACTCTATGGAGCTGAGTGTGAGGGACAGGAAGAGATAAGAGCAGGGGAAAGTAAAAGAAGAGGAGTGGGGAGGGGTTCAAGTCGGAGAAGAGCAGGGGCAGGTTTTTACTCTGACCACATTTAGATGATAGGTAGGAGTGTATAAGAGATTTGAAGTTGGTGAGATTTGAGATATTTTGAGGTGAGCAGGGAAGAGAGTTCCATAGTTTGGCAACGGAGTATGATAGGAGAACATGGCCAGGGGATTGGGAGGGTTTATGGATGTTTAGGAGATTTTGGTTTTCTAATCTGAGTGAGCGGTTTGGAATATAGGGGGTTAAGGTGTGGGAGAGAGCAGGGCAGTTGGATGAAGTAAAGATAAGTTTGTGTGCGGTGGTGAGTTTTAGTGTGTTAAGGTAGTTTGGTAATTCTAACCATTGTAGAGAGTGGAGGGAGATACAGTGATGGGAAAAATTCTTGGAGTTGGTGGTGAATTTGCTGATTTTATTGTAGCAGTATTCTAATTTGGATTGTAAGCCAAGCTGGAGGTTGCTAAAGAGTGGAGCTCCATATGTGAGAGATGGGAGAAGGTAGCAGGAGGCTAAGGTTATTCTAGTGGAGAGAGTGAGGTAGTGATTGTGTCTGTATAGGAGCCCTAATTTCTGGTGTTCTTTTTTTAATAGTAGTTTGAATATGTATGTCATATTTTAGATGTTGGTCAATGATGGCACCCAGTAACTTGGTGTGAGGTACTATTTCAATGGGGGTATTATTTTGACTGAATATGGAAAAGGAGGAATAGTTAAAGGAGGAGGTTCTAGAGGGTGTGGAGATCATAAGTTTTGTTTTGTTTGTGTTAAGGGCAAGGTGATGATTGTGCATCCAAGTTTCAGTTTTGGTAAAAGCTGTTTGGGTTTTTAGCAGCAGGTCGGAGGGGCAGTCAGTGGTGCAGATGATTGTAGAATTATCTGCATACTGGATAAGGGAGGTATTGGGGATGCTGTGGTGGAAGTCATTAATGAATATATTAAAAAGTAGTGGCCCAAGGACAGAACCCTGGGGAACACCAGTAGGTGTGTGTAAGAAGGAGGAAGTAGAGGATTTCCATCTTATAGCTTGCTGTCTTTAAGAGAGGTAGCTGGAAAACCAGGAAGTGGTGGAGGGAGATATGTTGAGAGAGGAGAGCTGAGATAAGAGTAAAGGATGGGAGACAGTGTCAAAAGCTTTAGATAGGTCTAGAAATAGGGTGGAAATGAGTTTACCAGAGTGGCGGGCATGATTTATGGATTTAAGAAAAGACAAGAAAGAAAAGTAATGGTACTGTGACCGGGATGGAAGCCATGTTGGGTGGGGGTGAGGAGGGTATTGTGTGTTACATAAGATATCAGTTGGGTGTGAACACACTTTTCAAGTATTTTTGAGGGTGGTGAGAGGATGGCGATGGGTCTAAAGTTGGTGGTGTCAAAGTTTTTGCCTCCCTTATGGAGTGGGATAATGAAAGCTTATTTCCAAATTGAGGGAACATGGGATTCTTGGATGGATCTATTGATTAAAATGGAGACTGGTAGAGCAATGCTGTCGGTAGATAGTTTGAGAAAGAGGAGTGGTAAGTTGTCTGGTGCAGTGGAGCAAGGTTTTAGCTAGAGAAGGAGTTTTTTTATTGTGCTTGTGGGGACAGGGTTGAGCTTGAAGGTGGGGGATAACTGTACATTATCAGTTGGGGAGGAGGAGGGTGGGGAGGGTAAACTAATTGGGAGGTGAGGGAAGGTAATGGTTAGTTTAGCTATGCATTCCACAAAAAAGGAGTTGAATGATGTGGCAGTGTCTAGGTCAGACAGGTTAGGGTTAGGGCAAGGTTTATCTTTGTTACCGTGATGGAGGAGAAAGGAGATAGTGCTCCAGAACTTTTTTGGGTTGGTGGAGTGTTTGGATTGGAGCTTGGTGTAGTATGATTTGCGATCTTTAGGTATTAGTTTTTTTCTGTATTACGGGGTTGTTTGAATTCCAGTAGGGTATTGGGCAGTTTGTTGATATGGTATTGTTTCCATTTTCTATCGCTAAGGTGCATGGTTTGTTTGGTTTCTTTTGATAGCCAGGGGGAGATTTTGGATTTGACCCTTTTGGTTCTGATAGGAGCAAGGCTGTTGAGAAGATTTAAAAAGGTTTCTTTAAAGTAGTTGACTGCATTATTGAGGGGCAAGGTTTTTAGGGGGGCCCAGTCAAAACATTTTAGGCAGTCATTGAAAGTTTGTAGGTTAAAATTAGAGAGGTTGCGGGTTTGAATATAGTGGTGTTGCTTATGGAATGGAGAGGGGTACCGGTCAACAAAGACTGGTAGGTGGTCACTGATAGGTGGTCACTGATATGGTCGGGTAGGGTACCTGAAGTAGTGATAAGGTTAGGTTGGGATGCTAAAATCCAGTCAAAATGGAGCCAGAGGATCCATATTTGTTGGGCCTAGTGGGAGAATTAATTATCTGGGGGAATTTAAAGAGGTTGATAGATTGAGAGGGGGGTGGGTTGAAAGATGATGGTAGACCAGTTGATGTTTACATCACCTAGGATGTAGGTTTCATTGTTGATATTTGAAGAAAACCATGATAGGATATCTTCAAGTATTGGCATGTTGTTATTATTACTAGGGGGATGTAGAGGGCAGCTATGCAAATTGATTTGTAGTTGTTGATTTTTAGGTAGGCTATAGTTATTTCAGAGTTTCCAAAGATAGGAATAGAGTTAGTGAATGGGTTAACTGTGTATACAGTGGAGTAGACTATGACTACGCCACCACCTTTTTTATTGGGTCTATCATTATGGATTATTTGATAGCTGGGTGGTAATATTTCGTTATCTTTTATGCATGGCTTAAGCCAGGTTTCTGAGATGGCAACAATATCTGGATGATTGTGGGAGAGCCAGGCATGGAGGGAAGGGATTTTATTATGAATGCTTTGAGCATTGATTGTAACAAAGCGAGTTGGCTTGGGTTTACCTAGGTGTGAATGAAAGGTAGTTTTGGTAGATTGGGAGTTGTTGGGGCCAGGGTTAGGATGGATATCGCCTGAGAGACATATGCAAAGTTGGTATAGGAGGTGTGTGATGAGGTCAGTAGCTGACTGAGGATTAAGGTAGTGATAATGAGTTGGTTTGTTACAATAAGTATTGCAGGGAAGGTGGGTTGAGCATGGAATTGGAAGGATTTTAGGCTTATATAGCAAGGTAGGGTTGGAGGAGTAGAATTCAGGAGAAATGGATGAGAATGATGGTATATTAATGTGTTGGAAGGTAGTTGTTTGCTGTGAAGGTGGGGTAAGTAGGGGATCTGTAAGTTGAGTTAGGTAGGTGAGGGTGGAAAGTAGTGCTAGGAATGCTATTAAGTATGGGTGTGGTAAGGATTGGGACATGCTGATTGCTGGCAGTGTTGTAAGGTGGTATGATGTGTATGGTGGGTGGAGATTGTGTTGATTAGGTAGTTGGAAATTGTAGGAGGAGTTAGGGATAGATAAATGTGGAGGTAGTGGGGGCGGGTGGGAAATGGGGGCAGGGAGGGGAGTGGTGTGAGCCTGTAGGGTGAACGGAGCAGGCAGAACACGCCCAGTCGAGATGAACAGAGAAAAAAGTATCAGTTGGAGCAGGTAGGAACTGCACTCAGTTTGTAATGGAATAACAGGTAGATCTGTAGAGTGGGGAGCAGATAAGTAAGAGAGGGCTGATGGCACTTACTTGCAGTATGCTTCACCAGGTAGAGGTGCTGTAAGAGTTTTGTAAGGGCCCTGTAAGGTAACCGAACAGCAGGCACCTAGAGAAAAATGAACAGTAATCTTGTTCAAAAGAGGGGGGGGGGGGTAATGGAGTTCTGCGGCCACCTACTGGCAGAAATACAGGGTTGCCACAGAGTGGGAATGGAGAAGGTATAGTCCCTGTGAGTGTGCACACTATCAGGGCGTATTATATAGTAACAAGACCTAGCACAACAAGCAATTATAGCACAGAGGAGCAGTAGAATTAAAGCTTGCAGGAGCTTACATTTAATTATTTCGTAGCAGCAAAAACACATGTCTTCTGGGGAAACTTGGTAAAGCAGAAGCTATCAGTGACACAGAGGGTTCCTTTAATTTCCAGGACAGGGAGGGTGTTGAAGCCGAGCAAGCTAGATGAGAACAAAAAAAGGAATGAGGTTGAGGCTTTGTTGTCAGTGTGTATTTATCACAAGAAGAGAGTGAGGTAGGTATGGAGGGAGAGCGTGGGTGAATGGAGTAGGAGGAATTGAGAGTGGATGGCTGAGGTAGTGCGTGTAGTAGATAGAGAGTCAGAGGGATCAGGAAGGCAGTAAACAGATCATTAGTACAAAGCAGCACAGCAGTATAACACGCATAATTGTTAAAACATAAGAGACTTTCAGGCTATTACAAGTAATTCAACATCAGCAATAACAGCAATAAATCATTATATAGTCAATGAAAGGCAGCTAACTTCACATACACTTTAAGTTGAAGCAGAGGTGAAATACCAGAGAAATGCGTGTGAGACGGCTGGTGAGCTGCAACTAAGGCAAACTGCTTTAGTGGCAAGCTTGTGCATGTGTGTTTGCTGGTGAACTGCAACTAAGCCTAACAGCATTTAACAGCAAGCGATACACTCAAACAAATGTATCTCAGTACTAAAACCTAGGAATAGTATGCAGTTCACTCAAAAGCTGTATTTCAGCACTAATAACCTAGCAAAGAAAATACGCAGTTCACAGTAAATTTTTGGGCATAGTACAGTAGAGTACAGTACCAGAACAAGTAAAATGCCTTACTGGTGCACACTTTACATTGCTTTGGAACACTACCTGAGTTTTATGATTTTTTGAAATTATTGTGACTGAGCTCATCAACAAAGTTTTAAGACCACTAGTTTCTGTTTTTTATTTTTTCCTCAACACTTGTGGTGGTGAGGTTGGAACTAGATGGATTCCTGTGCTTGTTTAATTTTTTTATTCTTCTATACATCCTGCCTATGGCAACACTGAAGAAGTCCGTTTGTCCAGGATCAGTCCTAGATTCTAACAGTTAGCCTTAGGCATGGAAGACATACAGAAACACATGTGTTGTTTACAAATGTGCATGTCTAAGAGGTCTTACACAGTGGAAACTGCAAAGGAACATGATCAGATTACAGTTAACATTTTTTATGTGTATAGAATTATACTATCTAATAATGCCTGTATTTATAACCATTACAGTGTCGGTGTAACTGCTGGATAATGTATTGTACCAGCTCCTAATGAAATAACTACTAATTGTTTCTCATATCAAAATGAGGGGACAGCCATTAGAGTGAAAATGAAGGCAAGCATTGTGCAAAGGTGGATTGCTTATTAAAATGTTATCAGAGTTTGTCATGTTTTGGTAAAGTGAAGTTATAGCCTGTTTGCTTGTTTAAAAATTAAGAGATCAGAGCCTGAGGGCACATTTTAATGGGCAAGCAGAAAATAATCCTTGGTATGATAAAGGCTACTCGTTCTTGCCCTTTCAATGTGAGCATACTTACAGGCTAGGTCTCTGTTAGTGCATTTTGTCTTTCTGAATGTTTCTGCAAGGAATAATTGATAACCTCAGAGCACTTTGTGGCAGGTTGTTATACATGAAAATATGATGGACCATGAGTGCAGTACTGTCCATAGTTTTTAGAACTTTTGGGAGAAGTTTTTTTTTCTCTCTTAGTGTGGCTTTCCAAACTGGACATCAGTTGCAGGCTGCTGTAGAAGTGTATTTATGTGTCCTATCTGCTGGCCTGTACCCTGCCTTCAAACTGAAAAGAAAGAATATGATGGAAAAAGAAAAGAAATCCCAGCAAACAAGTAGTTACCTCACAGAGAAACATGGAGTTTCCTTGTACAGAATTGTAGGCCTAGGTCTGGATTACTGAATTACTTCAGTAATAGTTAGGGGATCATGATATACACAGAGATCATGTTCGCAGAGAAGAATTGCAGCCCCCCACTAAAAATGGAGTTAGCAGTAAGGGAAAGGAATGATACTAATAGCAGGGATGACATTATTTATGCAGAACTGGAATTTAGCAGCTAGGAGATGATCTAGAGTATGTCACTTGCCCCAAGACTAGGGCAATCCAAGCAAACTCCACAGCTTATACTTTTTTGGAAAAACACATTCATTTCCTGACATGAGATGTGCTGCAGTCAATATAAACACATGCTTTTGTTTTATAAACTTATATATATTTTTTTGCTTTAGCCTCTGAATTCCAAGTATTACAAAGGTATGCTGTCCGGAAACATGCACTTTCTGGTGTGGGAAGGCCTACAATTACAGGGAGATGGGACTACATTCTGGAAGTTGGAGTATTGCTATAAAAATCCTGGCTATGCTCCTGCTCCAGAGTTACATTTCTGTATGAGGGGTAAAAACCAGAAGGCATATATTTGGGACCAGCAATTAATGGATGAACATAAGGACAATACTAGGCAAGCAATCACAGACACCATTAGTGGCCTAGCCATATACACCTTTAAGTAGGCACACTTAGTTCTTGCTACCCTTTACAAGCATGTAATAGTGTCCACCTCTCAAATTAAGCAGGACCATACATGATAAGCCTAGCCTTAAAGGTAGACAAGGCAGCACTTTCCTTCATCTGTCTGTAGTGATAACTTATTCCAAGTTGGAAATATGCTGAGTTAGGAATCTATCCCTCCAGTGAGACTTGTTTATTTGTATTAATTTACATCATTAGTATGGGCATTTGAAAATTCACTGGTTTTGTGAACAAATAGGAGCTCAAATAGTACTGGGTCTCAAAATTTGAAAAGCAAGATGCAGGTCACCTCGAACATCTGGTATGCTACCGAGTATAAGGAGAGATGTGTTAATCTGTTGTGATAGTTGAAGGATTTATGGCCTTTAATTTTTTTTTTTTTAAGAATCATTGTGACTTTTCCAGTCCAGTGATATGCTTGGATTTGAACATACCAAAAAGGGGCATTGTATTTGATGAGGGTCTGATAAGGAAGAGTAGAGTAGTAAGATGACATCTTTGGATCTTGAAGATATTCCTTTGAAAAATAACTGGGCCAGACAGAACGAGTTCCTGAGTATGGTGAAAACATGATGTTTTGTGAAATAAGAGATGATATGAAATAAGAGAGTTGTCATCATACAGGTTTGTCATAACCATGTGTTTTTGAAGAGGAGTGTGATGCCCCACCACTGAACCAGTAATTAAGGAGCCACAATCCTCACAACTGGCACCAGTGGGGGATGTGCACTGAGAGGATGACAAGGTACACACACAGTATTACCAGATGCAGCTCTCTGTATCAAGTGCAGTTTCCTTCAAGAACACACAGAGATCACAGTCAGTCTGGGGCTGGTTTCTCCCTCTTTCTCCAGATCCCCAATAAGACTCCCCACTGGCACAGCTATAGAGTTGAGATCTCAGCTGAGTGGCCAAGCCAAGCTCCCTCTCTGTACAAACAGTGCTTCGTGTCCCTGCCCAAGTAGCTCACACACACACACACACACACACACACACACACACACACACACACACACACACACACACACACACACACACACACACACACACACACCTTGAGATTTGATTTATACAGACACACACACACACACACACACACACACACACACACACACACACACACACACACACCTGGGAAAGGCTGGCACAGGTTTACTAGCTATGCCCCCTTTTGCCCAGACTATAAGGTAGTTATCACTGCCAGCAGCCATCTCCTTATCAGCTTCTTTAAGGCCCTTAAAAAAGGGTGTCCAACCTTACCATGTAATGTTGCTATTAATATAAATGGCAGTTTGACCAAGAGCAAGGCTATCAGGAGTGGCCCACACAGTCACTAAATAAATATTCAAGTGCTCTCAGAACTTAAACATCTCTACACAGATCAGCCACAATGAAAGGTTTAAATATATTTAACAATAAATAATAAAAGAACAAAACAATACTAAATATATATTTACAGTTAATTCAGAGTTCAAAATTACAGGAAATATTTAAAATAACATTGCAGGACAGTCACCAATAAATGAAGAGAAATATCTAAAGTAAGCTTTGCTATATTCCTGACTATATCTAAGAGAGTTTCTATTTTATAGAAACTTACTTACAGAGCAAGACAGATGTGGTGAATGGATATTCTCTAGTTGTTGTCAGGTCAAAGACAAAATACAGAATGTTGCATCTCTCTAAGAGACCTCTAAAATTAATATCTCAAATATTACTGCAGGGCTAACTTGCAGAATGACATCATTTCTTGTCATCTGACTTCTAGACCACAGGCCTAAAACAACCATTGATGGCAGTTGGTAGCATTTAGCATCTACCTGTAAATATACATAGACAAGGGCTTTTTCTCAGACCTTTGGCAAATACTGAAAGTCATAAAACAATAGAACACTTTCAAAACAATACGGAAAGCCTCTCAGCACAGACTCTGTGTCTCCAGCCTAGCCTATAATTTAATTTAAGCTATTTTTCTAAAATTTAATAGACTAAGGTTAACCTCCTGTATCCCAGTTTCCACTGTTAAAATATATACATTTAAACAGTTACAATTGTGTTTGTACATTTCTGTTCTTTTCCAGTAGGGTACACTGTGGCTACATTTCAAACAGAACTTTGCAAATACCCTCAAGCAGTTTGATATACACATGACATACAGTTCTAATACAATTGTAACACAAGCATCTTGTATACATCATGTTGATATTCACAAATGACATATAATTATTTACAAAAGTCCAGATAGCTGTGCTGGCAGTATTTCCCTTTGTCACAAGGAGTACCGCCTAAAACATATGAGGTGGCAACAGCTTTTTTTGATGAACATTACTATGTTGCACTTTTTTGTATTTAGCTTGAGCCTGTTTTCTGTACATCAACTGGGTGCATATTTCAACCCTTTATAGAGCAGTTTAGTATCGGTGGATGAGTGGGTAATAGTGCCCAGCTTGCAGTCATCAGCAAAGTTGGTCATCCACACTTCTGAGATATTGGCTTGGATGTCTGCAAATTAAATGCCAAACAGGTGAGGGCTCAACACTTGATTCTTGTGGTGCCCCATTAGTTGAAATTTTACATTCAGAGAGGGTACTAGCGATTTTCACTAGTTGGGAGATATTGGCTAGACATTTTGCAGTTGGGAGGATAAAATATTTTACATTAAGTTTATCTAACCTTTCAATAATATCTGCATAGAGGGATAGTGTCAAAATCCTTGACCAGATCAAGATAAGAAGTGTGCGCAGAGTGACCACTATCCACAGCCTCTGTAACCTTTTCAAAGAAGTTTACAAGGTTTAGGAGAAAGGACCTACCCTTCACAAAACCAACCTGAGTGAGGTCTAGATCAGAAAACTTGCCTGTGTCTACTATGATTCATTTCATGGCTTTCCACATAAGGCTGGTGAGGCTGATGACCCTATAATTACTTGGGTTTGTAGAGGGGCCATCCTCATGTAGAAGAGTCACAGTCGTCCCAATGAAATAATATTCTTAGTCTTTGGCAGGGTTTCTAAGACTTGTTCCAAGGTGATTAGAAGGGAAACTAGAATTTCAGGGATAGTGAGTGCAACAATGTGGGAAGATTGTTGAAACATAGCACTAAATTTGTCTGCACACTACATTACATGTCTATGTAACTTGGAGATATCTTTCAAGTACCCCAGTGAAGGAGAACACTGTTTGATATGCCTTTGTGCCCATAAGGTCCTATATTCAGTCATGTAAAACCTGTACATGTGGGAAGAATTTGACAACATTTTAATTAATTCCAAATGCTGATTGTTTTACACCAAAACTCCCTTCAGTATTTTCTCAACTGGATAGTGAATTTGCATTGAAACAAAGGATACACATGGCTACTGCAATGCTCATTAGAGAAGATTAAGTTAGCCATTTCAACAAGCGAAATTGCTTTATTCTACAAACAATGCTGGCACAAACTGTAGGATCATGGGTTAACGCTCGGATAATAAAAAAAAATAGGCAGGTAGTCGACTTTATGAAGAAGGTCTATGGTTCCTTTCTTTGTTAAAACTACTGCAAAGCAGAGCATTTTAAATGCAGTTTGAGAAAGTTAAACTGGAAACAGCAGAAACTAACACATTCAGCAGGGCAGACTACAGCATATGTGCTGTGCAGAAAATATTTTGTTCATTTGTGACAAAATACAGTTTTCTGCATTAAGATAATTTTGCTGATTCTAAGATATCTTCTGATGCTGCATGGCCTGTAATCCCAAATAGCTGATATTATAGTACCAATGAAAAGGAGAGGATGCCTAGCTATGAGGATAGATGTCTCTGTCAGCCCTAGCTACATAACTTGTACATCTTCATTTGGGAACAGCTTATGCCTTTCTCTTCTCCAGCAGACTTGCGTCAAGCAGGTCACTGGCATAGGTGGGTGGAGCCTATCTGCAGTGCTGTGTACCTGGATTTAGAGGGAAATCTGTAGGATCACCAAGGTGGGTTATCCTTGCAGCTGAGCTATATGCTATTGAAGCATTTTGGGTTATCAGATTATGCTAATTAGCCATGTTCTCTCCCCAAGAAATGCTTGCATTAAGGCATTTACACAGTCATACAATGAATCACTCAGCTGAGTAAGTTAGCTTGGCTGGCCAGTTTAATTATAAGTTTGTGTTCACTCATTATTTTCAATGGGTGTGATCACAGAGGTAAATGCCAGGGTGCCAGGAAGGTTAGTGGATATTTAGAAGGGGGGTTATATGCATATATGTGTGCAGAGAGATGAGTGACTTCAGGGTTGTGTATGTGTTTGTGTGCATGTGTCTTTCTGTCTGTATGTGTGTATGTGTATCTGCCTGGGGGTTACATAAGGGTTAGGAGGGATGTGTGTGTGTGTGTGTGTGTGTGTGTGTGTGTGTGTGTGTGTGTGTGTGTGTGTGTGTGTGTGTGTGTGTGTGTGTTTGTGTGTGTTTGTATTTGGGTGAATGAGTGAGTATGCCCATGACTGCGATCAGGTGTGTCTGTATGGGTGTGCGTGTGTGTGTGTGTGTGTGTGTGTGTGTGTGTGTGTGTGTGTGTGTGTGTGTGTGTGTGTCTATGTATGTGTGAATGTGCATGTGTGGGAAGGCTGTCATACCTCTGAATACCCGTAGATTAATGAGCAAATCTTACAATATAGGTGCGAATACAGTAGAAACTAGAAAAATTTAAATATTATGTTAAAGTCACTTAAAATTTTAATAGAACAACAGGTTTTACAGTAAGAAAAGACATGGGGCAGGGGTAACACTGGATACCAGGGATACTCTTTAAACATTGTCCTAAAGGCATTTAAAAAGTTAACAGAACTGGAAATTTTACAGCACAAAAAAAGTATAGGGTGGAGGGAACACTAGATATTAGGGATACTATTTAAATAACCCTAAATCAGGATGGTTTACTAAAATCATGTCTTGGCTAAAACCTGTAACATTAAGTACATCAGATTCATTCTTTCTGTTCATCCCTTTGCCTAGTAAACAAGAAAACTTCACATTCCTCTCTCCACAAACTTCATCTGTAATTTTAACCAAAAGTTTTGAAGGATAACGTTAATTATCAAGAGTTTATCACATTCCTCCAAGAATTTATTATCTGTGAGTATTCTCAACAATTCCTGAATAGTAGGATGACAGCTGTTAAAGTGCAGACAAGCACTAAAGAATGTGTCTTTAAAATAGTGGAGTAAGCCCTCAGTAAAGAATTCAAAGCAATCCTCATGAGGTATCAAGGAAAACAGATCTGCAAAATTTATGGATCCCAAAAGATCCCAGGAATCTCTTAGTACATAATAAAAGTCACCTAGAAAAGGTTTCAACTTACAGTCAATAACAAGAGACAGGGGGATAGGTACAATTTGCTGCTACAGTTGTCTTCATAAGGGGATTTTCTACATTTGTATGGACTTTGGGAATCCCAACACTTGGTGGTATGATAGGGCCAGTACTAGAAAGAAAATCAAATATTGACAGACTGTTACCTGAGTTAACTGATCATACAAAAAGATATCTATCCTCTTATAAGCCATGTTTACAGGATCTCATTTTTAGAAACTTGGATGTAAGTGACAGTGCTGTAAACAATGTCAGACATTCTACTGACATAATCGATAGTGTCAATAAGTACAATTAATCCCTTTCCCTTGTCAGGTTTTATCACCCTTAAAATGCAGTTGTTCATGATGGTAGTAAGTATACTTTCTGTGATAACACATTTTTTTCAAATATTTAGATAAGGAGATGATAAGGGAGATTGAACGTGCTTTTTTTCTTAAAGTCATTTGATGATGTCTGACCTGGAGCTTTACTATTTTTAAATAAAGCCACCAAATTCAACTTTCTAGTAAGTAGTCTGAACTCAAGTCTGTGAATATAAACAAGCACATAAGCTAAACCTCTTTCAAATAATTTAAAATGTATGCCTGTGACACACCGACCACTAAAATTAAAAATATCTATTACATTGATCCACCATATTGCTCCCATCATCATATTGGTCAAATGTAACATTTAAAATTTGATTTCCTTGCCTTTTCTCCAACCCCTTTCCTTTCCCCTCCTCCCCTGTGACCTCAGACCACATTGCCTGATCCCATAACTGGTGGTGTTGTAGTTCCATTAAACTACGTCTTGGGCCATCTTGCTGGTCAATCTCTCTCTAACCTGTGGAGGGGGAGGGACTCTAAAGGATCATAATCAAAATTATTATTGCTACTAATGGAGGAGTCATCATCTATTTCAACAACAGAAGTTGCTGCTTCATTTGCCCATTCTCCGACATTACCAGACACTCCATTCTTGTTTTTCTCTACAGTAGTGTGTTTCTGAGTAATAGAAGTTACCTTGTTTGTTAGGTGGTGGGTAAACATTATTTAATTTGTAATATTTGGCATCCTGCAATAATTTCCTTTGTTTTCTTAACATAATGTTATTACGGTGCCTTTGAACTTTTTAAAAATATTATTGTACTTATTAACTTTCAAACAACAAATTGTCATGTGCTGACTTATGCAATGTGTTAATAACCAACTTTAAATTGTCCATTTTCCTCTCAATGTCCAAGACTAATGCTTTTATGAGTTTCAAACTGTGTCGATCAAACATCTCAAACAATTCTTTATAAAGCACTCAACCTATTTAGATGTCGATCAGAAATTTCCAAATGTGCAGTTCTTTAGGGACTTATTTACATCTAACTCATTTGAAAAAATAAGTATTGTCTATTTGCAGACTTCTATACTTCAGTAAGTATCATTCAAATGAACATAAAGTGTCTGATAAAGATGTACCTTTGATGGAGGAATTCACACAGTCATTAACCAACATTTCTTCGTTAAGCCAGTCCACCAAATGTTGGAAAGTGGTACTTTTATCCTTCTTTGCTGGTGATTTCTTAGAATGTTCAAGATTGGAATTAATGGTGAAGTTATCATTTCATGTAAAACTGCTCAATTGCTGTGAAGTAGGCATATTTCTAGTAGTTGGTTGCCCCATAACATCTGAATTAGTTCCACAAGCCCCTCCACAAATCGATGCTCTTTAGCCAAGTGTTCTCAGGAGAATTGAGTGATGTACAATCCCACTGTTGGTCTTGTTGAAAGTTAGAGGAAGCATCTGACTGCTTCCAATCCACTGGGTCAAACTTTCCACCAGCCTAGTTAAATCTCCAACCAAAGATTCACAGTCACCTGGACGCATAATAATGCATTCATTCTCAGCCATACCATTAGTTGCATCATCATATAAAGTGAGATGCCATCCCATGCCCAATGCTGTATTAAAAAAAAAAAAAAAAAAAAAAAATATATATATCTATATATATATATATATATATATATATATATATATATATAGATACACAGCAGCAGTGGGAGAAAAAAAAAACTATAATCTACTAAATCCAGCAAGTGCAAAAGTAAGCAACAAACATTATGCTTTGACCTTGGATGTTCACTCAGCTTAGGAAATGGTCAAGTCCTGCTTGACATGTAAAAGACTGTACCTGAAGATGAAATGATTCTGCATGACATACCAGACCATCCCTCTATAAAAGCTGCAGTAAATCTATTTCATTATCAAAGCATACAATACCCACTTTGTATTCAATACTGATCAAAACACCGTGTGGTAGCCAAACTGAAGCAGATAACAACCAAGACTGTGATTAGTGTTATGAAAGAACATTTTGCCAGGCAGTGAAAACCAGAGACTGTCATTCCAGTCTCATAGCCTGGAATTCCAGAGGTTTGCCTTGGAATGGGAATCATGTTGCACAACCACAAGCCAAAAATACCTTCAGACCAATATTCAAGGCCCATTTAAGCAGTAGAAAATCTTATGCAAAATGTATCTTCAATGGTAATGAAGATTTCCAACTTACACTATTTGAGCTTTGAAATGCTTCTCTATCCTCAGTGGGGTTATCACTTGTTCAAATTTTCATGGGATGCAGACTGTGACCTTAGTTTACTGCCTAATTGAAGCTCCCTGCTTAACTAATGTTGCTATGACCCCAAGGAAAAGAGGAAACATGCCCAGCATGTTCACAAAGATAAGTTGGATAAGATTACATGAAAGGAAACAATCTATCAGCCTGAAGATGTTGTAGGTGCCGCTACTAATAATAAAACCTACTTGTTAATGAGGTAGGCCCACTGGACAGACAGTCTCTTTTCAGGGGTGACCTGGGAGCAATGTCTAGTTAAGTAGCTTGCTCATGGCCACGCAGTAATAAATGAGGGCAAACAAACCCTGTACCACAGGATCACAGCACTTACCTGTGTGCCGACTGCCAAACAACTAGCCCTAGTGGACAAATAGAACAGGCATCAGGAAACTGTTGTACTATGAGCAGTTGAGATACCATATTCATTTGTTGTTCAACATTATAAGGTGTGCTGCTTAGATGCTTTTTATATAAAACAACTCAAACAAGAGCAAGAAATTTGCCAAAATTATTCTGATAAGAGTAAAAAGAATGAAGACAACTGAAATAAAAACAAATCTGTTGTGGAGAAGATGCAACAAAAGGTCCTGATTGCAAAGCTCACTCAGATTAAAATAGGTCAATCTAGAAGTCATAGCCCTCAGAATGTGGACCTTCTCCCAGGAGCCCTAACCCAAGAAAACAATACATTATCCTCTAAATCGACAGTAACACCTGACTCAGGTCCGGTCCAGAAATCAAGATGCGGTAGAGTAATTAACCATTCAAGGTGGTCTTCTGGGAAATGTGAGGTATTCAACAGTTCACACTCATGACTGAAATATATAATTTGGTTTACTGTTTGTTTAGCAGAGTTAGTAGGAGTATTTCTTCCATATAAGAATAGTTATTGATATTGCACCTAAAAGTTGTTTCATCAACAAAATAATAATGTTTAAATGCTGCTGTGTTTGAAAGTAACCTTCCTAATTACGAGGAATTGCTATCAATAAATTTGCTCATAGCTCTTTGTTTCTGAGAGGAGAGATACTTATGTATTAACCATGACAGTGTTTCTTTAAGAAAGTCAGTGTTGCTAAAAGCAGCCTTTTTGAAATAAGTGTGTTCTTCTTTGGCCTCTGAGAAAGTAAGTCTGAATAATTATTTCTTCAGTTAAGCTCGGTCTTAGTCTCTTCATTATTTTATGGTTTAAAGTATATTTATCATATAGTAGATGCTACAACACCTCTTTAAAATAAGCAGCAATACTATGTTCAGCTGCCACTTGCCCTTTGCCCTTCAAAAACTTGATGCAGTCATCTGTGAGTACAAAACTTAGTTTCCCCTTAATATCTTTTAGGTTCCTTGTGAGGATGGCCATAGGCTGCAGTCACCCCCTTCCCCCAGTCACATTCCACCTAGTTCAGACTTCTCCATTCTATTCTCCTTCAGCCACCTGCTAACACCAATCTGTTGATTCACTGCTTAGATTATCCCAACATCACCTCAAAGATGCAAATGAGCCAGCGAACATGAAATCAACATAGATATAGGCCAACTGATTCATACATCTTTGACCAATTACCCAATCCCACAGCTCTACAGTATGCATTGAAATGTCAAAATCCAGAGTTTATACCCATAATATTTTAAGTTAAATTAGAATATTGTAAACAGTTATTTACTTCAAATATAGGTAGCAAATTTAACATGAAAGTTCATATTTAAACAAAGACTTCAGATACCACTGAAACTTTCTTAGTTATGTCTTGCACTTGGGACTGCAGACTGCTGAATCATGGCAAATATTTGGTATTGCCTTCTTCCTTAACCAACCAACCAACCAACCAACCAACATATCTCACCCTCTTAATGCAAGAAATCTGGACAAAGCCTAAAATAATGGGGCAACAAAGGCCCAAAAATAGGGACAGATTTTGAATATTGCTCCTCTAAATTAAGACAATTGCTAGAATAATTGCATTATTATGCATTTTTCTGAAGGATGCAAAGTCTGAAACTCAAATGTATGTCATTGCTTAGAGACATCAATCCAAAATGATTTGCCAGAAAACCACACATTTTATAAGAACGGACCAGAACTATGAGGCAAAAATCTGGACATTCTGAGAAAATCTGGCCAATTGAGAGGTATGCCATCCAACCATTTTTTTTCTACACCATGCCTTTTGGGCTTACAGTTCCTGATAATCCCAACTTCTCTGATTGTGTCTACCAGCCTGATTACCTCATTTCTCTGTGGTGACTTTGGTTAGGGTGGATCAATCCCGCCAATATTTTCCAATAATGCTACAATTTCTGCCTCTTCAGCCCTCAAGCTCATTGGTGATTCTGGCATCACTGCCTGAAACATAACTCTCAACTTCTTTGCTCAAGATTTCTGGACAAAGCCAAAAATAATGTGTGTGTGTGTGTGTGTGTGTGTGTGTGTGTGTGTGTGTGTGTGTGTGTGTGGGGGGGGGGGCAAAGGCCCAGAATTTGGGACAGTTTTTAATTATTACTCTAATTCGGTATTATATCACATATGTGTTTCAGCATCTCTGTGTTTTCTAATTCATTTAAAAATTTAACAGAACTACATGCTTTGCTGCAACAATAATAAATATGAAGGTCTAATGTTTGGCTTAATTGGCTGACTGTAGTACTTGTTGATTTACCAGAAAAAAAAAACATAAGATGAAGAGGGTAAAAATACGAGGCCAAAATTAGGGATGGTTTGTAAAATCAGGGACAGCTGGGAAGTATGGTCTGAACTAGAACCATCTCTGCTTGTGCTGGTAAAAGATAGTGCAGTAGGAAGGTTGGGGCATATGGAGCATCTCCCCTGGGTGCCAACTTGTAGAGGGATGAGAATCTTTAAAAAAAGGTTTTGACAATTTAAAAGCTGTCAGTTATGCAATCATGACTGCATAATAGTCAGTGCAAAGTGTAAAACTCTCATATTGTCCTGATTTTTTAAAGATGTTTAAACTACCTTAAAAACAGTTAGGCAGTTTACAAATTGTTTATAAATTATTGCAATGGTGATTGCTCAATGACAACTTGTGAACTGTCAAACTACTCTTAACAATAGTTTGCTAATTTACAAGCTGTCATTATGCTATTACCATTGCAATTTGCCTGTTGACAGTGAGAGATGAGATCACCAAATGGATATGCTACCCATGTTACTAAATTTCCCTGCTACATCTTTGAAACAAAGGTATTTCTTTTGCTAGCAGTGACCATTGGTTTGTTGAGCAGCTAGTTAAAGAGCACAGATCACTTGCCCTAAGCAGCAGCTTGATTTTTTTATCCACAATTATGCTTAGATACAGTCATTCTGAATGATCATTAACATGTTTAACTGATTTACCCCTTGTACTGTTAGCTTTGTATTCTGACACCATGAAGTGATCCTGGATCTTCTGCACTGTGACCTTCAGAGAATGAACACGTTACATACCACACATTATATATACAGTTCATTGTCTGTATGATGCTTCACCACTGGCAACAGTGATTAAGGAGCCTCAATCCTCACCACTAGCACCAGTGGGGGACATATATTGGGAGGATGACAGGTAGACACACAGAATTTCCAGATGTAGCTCACTGCATTAAGTGCAATTTCCCTTAACAACACACAGACATCACATTCAGTCCGGGGCTGGTTTCTCCCTCTTTCTCCAGATCCCCAATAAGACTCCCCAATGGCCCAGCTATAGAGTTAATATCTCACCTGAGTGGCCAAGCCAAAACTTCCAACACTCTCTCTGTCCAACCAGTGCTTCTTGTCCCTGCCCAAGTAGCTAACACACGCACACTCCTGTAGAGTTCTTTTACACACACACACACACACACACACACACACACACACACACACACACACACACACCTGGGAAAGGCTAGGATAGGTTTACTAGCTATGCCCCCTTCTGCTCAGACTATAAGGTAGTTATTACTGCCACCAGCCACCTCTTTATCAGCTACTTTAAGGCCCTTAACAAAGGGTATCCAATCTTACTGTGCAATGTTACTAGCAATACAAATGCTAGTTTGACCAAGAGCAAGGCTATTAGGAGTGGCTTACTCAGTGTCACCAAATAAATATGCAAGTACTCTCAGAACATAAATATGTCTCTATACAGATCAGCAACAATGAAAGGTTTAAATATATTTAATAATAAATAATAAAAGAACAAGAAAATACTCAGGATATACTTACAGTTATATCACAGTTCAAAATCACAGGAAATATTAACATTGCAGGACAGTCTCAAATAAAGAAAGAAAACATCCAAATTAAGCTTTGCTATATTGCTGACTATATCTAAAAGCATTATACTGTACCCTAGAAGACTTAGTTCACAGCAAGCAAGGCAGATGTGGTGAGTGGAGCTTGATGTCAGGTCAAAGTCAAAATACAGAATACAGTCTCTCACTAAGAGACTTCCCAAATTAATATCTCCAGTATTACTGCTGGGATAGCTTGCAGAATGACATCATTTCTTGTCATCTGACTATATCCCAGGTGAAAACCCACATTGAAGCAGCTGGTAGCCTTTAGCATCTACATGTGAAAATAAATAGACAAGGGCTTTTCTTAGATCTAAGGCAGATCCTGGAAGTCATAAAACAATAAACCACTTCCAAGACAATAGAGAAAACTTCTAGTTCTAGACATTGTGTCTGTTACTGCTCTAAAACTGAAGGATAGCATCCATTTATTATGTGGCCATACATGAATTTAATTTCAGCTGTTTTTTTCTGATGTTAACCTCATGTGTACTAGTTTCCATTATTAAAACATATACATCTAAACAGTTACAAGAGTGCAGGTACATTTCTGTTCCAATACAGTAGAGAATGCTGTGGTTACATCTTTAAACAACACTTTGTAAAATACCTCTTCAGCACACATGTCTGTACAAACCATTTTATATAACATACAGTTCCAATTCATTTGCAACAGAAGCATATGAATCATGTTGATATTCACAGATGACATATAATTATTTACAAAATTCCAGATAGCTGGGCTGGCAGTATCTGTTTTCATGACAGTCTGAATTAACAAATAGCAAGACACATCTTGTTAAACACTTTTCACCGAGTGATACCCTCCTAATAAAATTATAGAGTTCTTAAAACTATACTACATGCATATATATAGATATATAGACATACTAATACTAATATTACAAACAGATAGCATCATTAAATCCATGTGGGCAGAAAGCATCAAATTTAAGTATCATATTAAATTCAATCTCCAGTCAAAACCTGTCCCAACTGTATTGAATGGTGTCAAAATGATTCCCTTCAATAAATCAGCTTGGGTCATGTTTTTCAAGAAAGTGTTCTGCTCTTTGACTACTGGTATCACATTGTATTATAGTGCTAGATATTCCATAAATGTAAGTCTGTAATGCTGAGGTTGTTCATTTCCCCCAAGTATAACAAAGACTACAGGGGCATGAAGAGCCATTATAAACCAGTTAGTGCCACAGGAATAATAAATCTGAAGATTTCAAAAAACTATACTTTTTTCCCCTCACAAAGTCATTTGTTGGTGCTATTGTTGTTAAGATATTCTTACCCAGCGTAACATGGAAGCTACTATGGAAGGAAGAGCTGTACAAAGGAAAACACTACTTTCAGAAATACCTAAGGCAGCTGTTTGTATTACTGCATTATTAAATGTCAGACATTTTGAGAATTTGAAGGAAAAATTATTTTACTACTTACAAACTAAAGGGATCTCTGAGGACTGAGTTCTGATCTTGTTGCCATTTTTATATGATACTCGAACATGTGCACATACAAGCTCCCATTGGTAATCATTTGAAATGTTGGGACCTGGTAAACTGAGTCCCAAAACATGGAGACTGAATGGCCTGAAAACAGACTTACATATGATAAGTCTGAGATGGCCATTTCTGAGAATATTGCCTTTCCTATGCGGTATGGCAATCTCAGAGTTGGTATATATAGGTTCGGGGGGGGGGGGGGGGTTGGAGGGACACTTGCCTCAGTAAAAAAAGAAATTTAAAGGAGAAGAGCGATCTTTGAGATTTGCTTTTTTCCCTGGGTTTTCTGTCTTTTTTTCCCAGCTTATCAGTACTCAACATTACAGCTGCCATCGCCAGCATTTGCTACTTTTAATTTGTATTTATGTCACTAAAGTTGGGGCAGGTTTGACTTGCCAAGATTGACTGAATTTAGTCTCATGCTTCCCTGCCTAATACCCACCTTCATAGCTTCACAGGTTCATAGGTGTGTACTAGGCTGATGGCCCTGGGGCCTTTACAAGCCTAGCCATAGGATTACCCTGGCATTGTGCCACCCAAACCTTAGTTCCCAGTGCCTCTGTCGAGTAGAGCCACTGGAGTTATCCCCGGGGTGAATTTTCTATTTCTGATCCACTCATCAAGATTTCTCTTGAAGAGAGTCAGTGAGGTGCTCTGCTTGACATGTATGGGAAGTCTATTCCATACCATGGGGAGTCTCTGTGTTATGAACCTGTCCCTCCAGTACATTCTGTTGATTGTGGTAATGAGGTTGAGGTCTCTGGAGTGTGTGGTGCAGAGGGATTGGGATTTCTTTAGATGTAGCATTTCTAACAGAACTGGGTCAGACATGGCTTTGTAAGTCAATCAAAGATCGCTTCTAAGTAGGCAATATGAGACAGAGAATAGTTGGAGTTTTTTGAGTCTGTCCATATAGGACAAGTGTTTAAGGCCTAGGATCCTCTTTGTGAGGTACTTTTGTGGCCTCTCCAGTTGTTGCAGGTGTCTAGTGAGGCACATGCCAAGCGGGGCACTGTACTTGATGACTGGCCTAATGAGGGAAGAGTAGAGTGAGAGAGTAGAGACACAATGACCTCTTTCTTCCTGGATGCAAAACCCTTAGCAATGAGATCTGCACATAGAAGGACTTTCTGACCACAGTGGCAATGTGGTGATCAAAGAGAAGTTGCTGTGAACCTGTGTTCCCAGATCTTTTATAATACCTTCTGTGTTTAGTGAACTGCCATTGATGTGGTAATTCATGGGAACTGGGTTTTTCCCAAAGGGAATGATGACACATTTTTTGGCATCAACTTAAGGCCATGGTTCTGACACAGTCGTCGGTCTCAGTGAGGCCTTTCTGTAGGATGTCAACATGAATTGGGGAGTTAATAATAGCTCCCAACTTCCAATTGTCTGCAAACTTTGTCATCCAAAGTCCCTTCTTGTTGACCTGGACTTCAGAGAAGTAGATACCAAACAGGAGAGGGCCCAGGACCGAACCTTGTGGGACTCCACTTGTGACTAGTTGGTAATCTGACTTGGAGTCAGCTACTTTCATACTGTGGGTTCTATCTGTTTTATTGCCAGTATTTTCCTTGTTAATTGGTTTTCTGTCAGTTACTTACAACTGGGATGCTTATACCAGTACACATATTTTAGTGCTTGGGCCTGCAGCCTTACTCCACTGAAGTATCCTGGATATCCAGTAAAGAACAGGGGAATATTTACCATCAGAGAATGCACAGCATAGTAGGTTAAGGCATTGTGAGTCATTATAATGCTACTGTTTGCATACAAAAAGACCACTCATATATAGTATCTAACAAATTAGACAGGCAAAAAAGGGGATATGGAAACTGCAGCAGTGATATATTCTTCATAAGCTATATTGGTTTGTACTGGCTACACAGACAGTTGTACCCCCCACATTTTTTTTTGATTTATCCATTTACAATTTTTGTACTGTTTTTGAGAAGTACCCATGTATATTTATAACATTACCAACACAGCTGTTAGAATCAGGAAGAAGGAACTCACTAGTATCGCAAGCAAACATAAGCACCTCCTTCTGTGACATTCTTCTCATGCACTGATACAGTGTTGGCATGGTTAACAGTACCCTGACCTCTTGGTGTGGGGTTAGAAGCTCCATAGTTAAATAATGTCCAGTATAATATGATTTAAGGCTATGTTGATCTTATGTTCTGTAATGGTCTGGTGTCCCTGCCAGGACTAGTTCTCTGCCTCATGCCCATTGCTTATCAGAACAGTCTCTAGGCCTCAAATTCCCCAGGATAAAGTAGGTATCAGAAAAAGGAATGATATCTTTCATTTGTTATACTTATAGCAGAATGACATATAAGAAACAAAAGCCAATTTTTTACAAAATTTCAGTAATTAAAAAAACACTGCATTTACTGGGGCAAATATGTTGCTGAACTCACAGAAAGAAAGTGTCACAAAATAAATATATTTGTATCCTCTACTTATCTGATAGGATTTAAAAAGCAAAAAAGAGATTTTAAGAAGCAGAGGTAATAAATGATAGAAGATCTAGGAACAGGAAACTATAGAGAAAAGGACCTGCTAGAGTTATAATGAAGTGCAAGGGCAGAGTTGTAAAGTTTGATGCCAGCAGGTGATTGATAGCAGACATTTTACACCTCAGAACATTTGGCTGCTTTGAAACAGAGGGTGGACTGCAAATTTGCCAGGTATGTCATTAACTTGATTTCTAGGGAGGAGGGGCTCTATGGCTGGAAGAAATCTATTCATGGTAACTACAATGAGACACAAGGAATGCTCTTCTCAGGAACTTCCCACAGATAAAGCAAAGCTATGTTCTTAGTAGGTGACTGTTGTTGAATTGAGCAATGAAGATTAACAAAATGACTGCAGAAGACAAAAACAAAAAGATAATACACCAAATTAAAATAGTAGAGCAAGACCTATACAACAAAATAGCATATTTTATAGGCAAGGTCTGTTTCTAGACTGCATAACATGATGCCCGAAGGAAAGGTAAGACTCAAGACCAAGTTTCGCATATCTGGATTCATATGTGGGTTCAGAAGGACTACAGTGATTGCCAGGGGGTGAAACAGGACTGAAGGCTTTGGGAAATCTGAATTGTAATCATCTAGTCATGCTAACCATTATTGCAAAAGAGAATGGATTCTTTAAAACACTGACACACAAAGAAAACAAACGCAGGCCACTGATGTACCTGGGGAGGGCTTCTCATAGAAGAATAAGGGTACTATTTAATGGTCAGCATCTACGAATGAAAAATAAATGCTTTTTATGAAAGGTGACACTTTCAAAGAGAAAAGTGAAGATCATATAACACTATTAAGAAAAAATGCATATTATCAAAATGGAAATGTTTGTGCTTTCCCATTGCACACACCTCTAGATTTAAGGAAACTCACAGCAATGTTAAAATGAATTTACTAAAAAGGATGGATTAGTATTGTGGTCTGACTGCTTTGAAAAAGGAAAAGTTAAATTGTCAGAATATTTAAGGAAAGATTATAAGTTACATGAATCTGTTAACCAGTTAATATTATCCATTATTAAGAAATTGAATGAATTTGTAGGCAATATGAATGAAAAGGAACAGAACACTATACCCCCATTATATGAATATATGAATGATATAATCAAAGGTAAATTTACCTATAAAGGAAGCTTGTCCAAATTATATAAATTGATTATAAATAATAATAATTTTGATGCAAAATCCTGGAACATTTTAGATAATAGTGGCTTGAGTGACTCGATAGAAGGTAAGAATACAACTTTGTTATTTAAATAAATTAGTCAAACTTCTTCAAGTTTATAATGGAAAGTTTTTACATGGAAATCTATACACAGAGTGTTTGTTACTCCTTATAAAATCTCCCAAGTTTAGTAAAATGACTTCTTCAGTCTGTTGGAGATGTAATAAAGATGTAAAAGCTGATTGGACACACATTTATGGCTTGTGAAAAATTTAATGTATATTTGGAAGAGATAAGAATGTTTTTAAGGGCTTATGGTCTGATAATTGTTCTTTAACTAGATCAGTAATACTAATGGATGTTCCACTTCCGTTATCTGTAAAAGCCAAACAACAAAAATGTTCTGGAGTCTCCTGGCAGTAGCTAGAAAAGTTATTACAAAAAACTAGAAATTAAATGTGAGTCCTACATTCAAAGAATTTTTAAATTTAACAGCAATACTATGTAAAACTGTAAAAGAATGATCAGAATAAGATCTATAAATCATACTGAGACTTAATGGTTTGGATAGCCTTGAAATATTGCTATTGAAATGCCAAGACTCAATCTGTTAATTGTATAAGATTATCTTTGATGATTCAATATATTCCTAACGTTGAATAACAGTATGTGATGCTGAATTTCTTACTGTCTGTGTATATATTGTAAATATGTGAAATTAATAAAAAATTTCTTAAAAAAAGAAGAAATAGATAACTAAAAAGTGGAAGGCTTTAGTCTATATAACCAAAAGGGACCATTGTAGACTGTTATAATTTACAGCAGGCACATATTTAGTGAATATGATTGCAGCGATGTCTGCACAAGGTAGGACACAATGACCTTGCTAAGAGAAGTTTTGGGGTAGTAATGGTGGTCTTAGATATTAGTAATGTTGTATTTAACCCTTTTTTCTGGAGATTATGAACACTGGACTTGGAATCTTGGATAGATATAATGTATGGTTTCAGATCACATTCCTTAAACAATGTAAAAACTCTCATTTCTAGATAGAAATAAGGTTACTGAGATGAAAGCAGAGACCGAAATATTTAATTTATATTATTTATTTATTTGTTAACAAGGTAAGTGGGCCATTCATGGTGTATTCTTTTCGGTCATAGGCTGGGTCTAATTGAAGTCAATACTCTACTGTTATGAGTAAAGCTAAACAGCATTGCACTAACAAACAGTGTATGTAGTATATAGTGTAAAAACAAGAGCACTTCAAACAGACAGTTTGCAGATAACAAGTTCACAATCTTGACATTAACAATATAAATCTCTGGGCAATATCAGTGTCAATGTACCTGAGTTATTATTGATATTCATGTGTGTGTGTGTGTGTGTGTGTGTGTGTGTGTGTGTGTGTGTGTGTTTGTGTGCTTGTAGGGATTCTAAAGACACTTGGGGGGGGGGGGGCTAACAAAGGCCAGTCATAACCTGGAACACAGAAATGAATAAAAATTGCAACGGGAATGTAAGCATGAGTTTAAGAGTAAATCAGAAGAGTTGAAGAAGATAGTAAAAAGCACTATGAAGTGTTTCATTTGCAGATTTACAGGACCTACCAGGTAAAACATTTATTGTGTTCCATGCTATACTGGGGACTGACTCCTCACGTTTCAGCAACTTCTGCAGAAGATGATATTTATAGACTGGACTTCCACTTTACAGTGTTTCTAACAGCCTATAGCAGTATAACTACAAAGTAAACATTTAATCTGCCAGCCTTAAAGCTACGAGTGCATCTTTCAGCACTATGAGTGCATCTTTCTGAGATTCTGATATGAGCAAGACAGAAGTGAATCTCCCCAGAACTTGCTCTAGCACTCCTGAGCACCCATCTGTAGGACTGATTATACCTTACTGCTGGTGGTGAGGGGGGGACTGTTGACAAGCAAGCTATTTCTGTATCACATCTGTTTACTGTTCTGGAACAATCTGAGGTTCAGGCCTTCTATTATAGTTACTCTGATTCAGCAATAATAGAACACAAGCACCACCCAGCACTTACAGAGAGTGTTGGTAGTACTGTAAGAAATGAAATTCTTCAAATCTAAATTATTTGAAAATAATTCCATGCTGGGACATAGTCAGGATTTTTGTGCTTCGCTATATGTCCAAAAGGTATAACTGAATGAAGTTGTAACTCATTCTGCTACATTCCCAAGGAAAGCATCTCACTGCTCAGCATTCCCATTTAAAATCACCTCTGCTATGGTTTCTGTTAAGAGCTAGGCAGTGATTTAATTTCTGTGGCTATTTCTACTTTCTTCACAGAAGGAATATGCCATGGGCTTACCATATATATGTTAGGTGATGTGAGAGGCAAAGCACACACACCCTCCTCAGGAGTTGCAGGGGAACATGACACCTTCAAAAAATGCTAGTTTTATTTGTGTGATTGGTTTGAGATCCCAGTAAGTTGAAATTGGGGAGATGCATTCACTTTGGGTTGGGACTTGAAGTGTAGAGAAAACAGATTTTTGAAACTGTTCATCGGCTTCCAGTATGTATCCCCCATTCCCCCAAACATAACTCCAGGCAGCACATGTTAGGATGCCAGACTTCTGCAAAAAAAAAAAAAAAAAAAAAAACACTTTGGAAATGAACGGCTTAAGCAAACAACCTGTTTAACTAACCAAGCAGTCTGAAAAAATACATTTTATATTACTTAGTAAAATAAAACTATGATAAATATACTATTTTTAAAAGTTCAAGTCTGTCATATCGTATTGCAAAAAATAAGTGAATTATTCAAAAAAACTGTATGGGATGTTTTACATGGCATATGCTTGGTTACACCCACAATTCATTGAAGATAAACTAAGTATTTTGAGTTCTGAAAAAAAAAAAAAACATTGCATACACGTGGTGAGGGGCTTCGGATCCCTAAACTTTATATGCTAACTTTGAAATCACGCAGCCTTGAGAAAAAGGGAAATATTTGGGTTTGGCTAATAAACCAAGTTTCCTCATTTTTCTGTTGATGTGTTGTCTGGATGACAAATGTGGCACTTAGGAGTAATTATTTTTTTTTTAACAATGTCACATAAGCGAGAACAGTACAATAAAGGGCAATAAGCCAGACCAAGTTTGTAGTAACAGAAGGTCCTGATTATAAAAAGCAGGGAAGGCCGCATCACTCAGAATTCTTGGTAGATGCACGACATACTCATGTTAGGTCTAGACCAATTAGCTTCACAAAGGAATGATTTAACAAATGGCTTAATAACAAGGAATCATCAGAAAAGGTAAAACAGAAAGCAGAGCAGAAAAATCATATCCTATTCAAAGATTCTTCATGTCTGTTCTCTGTTTTAAAAATAAAATCATTGCTGTATTTTAACCAAAAACCATGCAGCTTAACCTGTAATTTGTTTTAATTACAGAACAGTCTTAATTGGGACACTTCAATTACAGGCATCGCTGTAAAAATGTCTGTTTGTAAAATTATCATCTCAAAAGGTTTTAATCCATGAAAACAGTTTGCTTAACAAATATTTTTTTTCAAATAGAAATCCAGTAACTGACTGCAAACCCTTATAGAGGCATTATGCTCATTTCCATATTCTACTAGCTACAACAAGATGATCAAAACAGTGCAATCATTCTTTTTTTTAAATTTTATCTGGCTTTTATAGGTGATTTTAATAGCAAGGTAAGTTCAGCATATCATTTAAATAAGTATTTTTATTTTGGAGCAAGCTTTGAGATTTAATACAGATAGAGACTCCCAGGTCTTTCAAGAGTGGCCAGATCTGATGAACTGGTAATGCTGACCTTATTATGAAAAAACAAAATAAAATAGGTTTATACGTAGATAATGAATGCATGGACCTTCAGCAGCAATATTGCTAATAGGTTTGAATCTAGAGTTAACTTGCTTTCCCTTTTTTTTCAAATGTGGTACTTAGAAGTAATTATTTTTTTTAACAATGTCACATAAGCGAGAACAGTACAATAAAGGGCAATAAGCCAGACCAAGTTTGTAGTAACAGAAGGTCCTGATTATAAAAAGCAGGGAAGGCCGCATCACTCAGAATTCTTGGTAGATGCGCGACACACTCATGTTAGGTCTAGACCAATTAGCTTCACAAAGGAATGATTTAACAAATGGCTTAATAACAAGGAATCATCAGAAAAGGTAAAACAGAAAGCAGTCATGAAAAAGCATATCCTATTCAAAGATTCTTCATGTCTGTTCTCTGTTTTAAAAATAAAATCATTGCTGTATTTTAACCAAAAACCATGCAGCTTAACCTGTAATTTGTTTTAATTACAGAACAGTCTTAATTGGGACACTTCAATTACAGGCATCGCTGGAAAAAGATTAGGAACACCCAAAACGGTTGCATGGTCTAAAATTTCTGTAATCAGCAATGCATCATGTCATTTTCTGTCAGGCTTTTCAAAGACCGATTAGTAGTAAAGAGGTTTAAAGTTCTCAGGGTGCTTTGTGTTTAATCTATGGCAAGCACAGAAATGCAACCTGCTCTAGTGGCAGTTCAAACAGCTGAGTAATTAAATTTTCTTTAAGAAGCCTTTAATAAACTGATATTATGCAGATTCACCAGCCTGTGCTGTACAGCTGGTATATTATTTTGTATCTGTTTCATTGCTGTAGCAACTTGAGAACCAGCATTTTTGGATGCAGACTTTAAGCTGTATTGTTATTGTAAATGTGGAGTGTATTGTAGCATAGCACCATTTTCTATGCATACTCTTATGTAGAGTTCCTAGTCTGTTGTGTAATAATATATGGTGGTGTATTTTGTTGCAAGTGGACAGACTGGGTTGTCTGAAGCTTTACAATTGCATTGGTATTTCATATTCAAATTGTGAATAAAGGTGACTTTAAAAAGAAATCAGCATTGAAAATAAAAAAAAAAGCATAAACAGAATATATACCATGTTAGACTTACATTTTGGAAACTTTTACTTTAGTTATTTCTTTTTTATTAGAACAACTACACAACCAATACTGATGTGATGAAAACCTTGTAAAATATAGGAATACAAATGTATGATTAATAACCTAATTTTCTAATAATCTATGTCAGACGGGCATGTAAAGTAGAGGGTAGCAGTAATAGTTGATAGAGCAGTCTAAGATGATTGGTTAACACAGGAACAACATAAGGTTATTTAAATAACACAGGCTTACAAGTGCAAGCATAGCTGTTCTACAGTAATTGAAAAAATTGTCAGACAAAGGGCCTGTTCAAGTCTCCTTCTTTTGTGGTGAATAGGGCCTATCTCACAGCTTTCAGGCACTGTGATATCAATCCCTCCAAATATATTTGCAAATAATTAATTCAGACCAACCCACTAAGATGCAGAGGTTAAACATGCTTTGTTAAACACCCAGGAGAGGGGGAGACTGACAGCTTCCAAATAAAAAAAAGAAACCATCAAAGTGATGTCTCACCTTAAAATATATATCTTGTACTTCATGAGTTCTAAAGATCGGCTCAACATTTTCTGTAAAATATAGTTTTAGGAAGGGATGTTGTGTTTAATGGGATCACATGCCATGTGACGTATCCTAACCATGATGATAATAAGAATTTACACCACTCCTGCCTCATGCCTCTATACCCTGCTATTTTGACTACTTTTGCCTACAATAGTCTCCCATAATGTCAGAATAAAAGTGAAGTCCATGGTGCCAAAAAATAATTTTCAAACTACTATGTTTGCTAAAGAATGAAGAAGACACACAGTATACCACCTTATGCAGAAGCAGCTGAATGACTATTTGTTTTTTGCCTTTTTTAAGTTTCACAAATAATAGTCTGCTCTAAAAAACAATAATATGAAATACTGCTTTCAGAGAACTTCTAAACTAATAATAATTTCCCTTTTCATATTCATACCTGCTGCAGTTGTACTTATATAATGACTCCACTACAGCTGTTAGTGTCTCTCGAGGTACAAGGCAACCTGAGATAAAGCACTAGATGTGTGCGGAGCCAGTGAAATTGCTACTGTGCTTATAAGTAGCAGAGCATCCTCATCAAATTGCTAGCTTCCTAACATTAATGAAAAGCCCTTAATACAAAAACATGATATATATATATATATATATATATATATATATATATATATATATAGACTTGTTAAATGGTTATAATAAATTTGTAAGTCAACAATTTCAGAGTAGGGTAACTAATACCTACTGTGACTTACAGAGTACAACTTCAGAAATTAATTTTGAATCAAAATTACAAGACATTCAGAGCAAGATTGTCTTAATCTGACTAATTAAAAGAGCAGTTCCCTTAATAAAAGAAGGGCTTCTAGCAGCCACGTAATTAATCCATTTCTTGGTATAAAAGGCCAGAGCTTCTGTTTTTGGTCCTGTCGCTAGACACAATGAGTCTCATGCCTGGATTAAAAAGCTTTTATGCCACTTTAATAAACAAAAAATAAATGATACTTAAGCATTTTCAGCCTTTAAAAATTCAGCAGTAATTCCATTAATCAAACCCTCAGTAACCCATTACTCAATGAACATGTCCATTAATGTAAATGCCCCCTTAATGTCAGTTAGCTGTATCCTCTCATAACCATTCAAATTCAGCAGCAATGATGTAAGTTTGAACTGATAGTCAGACTTATTCAAAACAAACAGTGCACCAAGTTTATTAGCTTGCACAATCTTAATTCTCTTATAAGAACATAATTACTCAAGAGCTTCCTTCTCTTCTTACAACAAATTATAATATTTTTGAGGTCTGTTTCAAAAATAACTTCCTAATTTCTACCTCACAAATAGTTAAAATGCCTCTAACTCTGCAGACGATTGTGGATTATATGTACACAAACTCATTCATATTGTTCAAAATTTGAATCCTGTTTACTTTGTAATCTCCTCATCACAGTTAAATTTAATTTACATATTTATTCCCTTAGACCATTAATGATGCTAACCCAATTCCCTCTGCAAGCAGAGAACAAATGCAAGTCCTTTACTTAGGACCCTAATCTCATGAACAGAAAGCTTTAAAATCAAAGAGGTTCACAATCATAAAAACAGCTCTCTTACAAGCACAATACAAAATCTGTTATGTCTTTTGTTGTAGTAATGATTCCAATGACCCCTTCAGTTCATGTTGGACATACACAGTTACCTGAGTGGAAAAACTGCTACTTCCACCTTCTCACCCTCTGCTGCTGTCCCATCTGAATGACCTCTACTACTGGACCAATGTTCAATATTATATCCCTGTTAAAGTACCCTAAACTATTTGTGGCTTATCCCCACCAACTGGCCAGCTTTTCAAAGCTTAAGGACACCTGCCACACTCTTCAACTTCCAGGAGCTTTCTATGGCACTCTTGCCATAGAAAAGAAGTGAAAAAAGTTTCAGAGCTTTCTTGCTGTGAAGTGCACTCCTTCATTGGGCTTTGTGGAACCTTTGGTCTTATATTATTCTTTTATTTAAAGGTAACCCTCCTGCCCAGTATAAAGCCTTTACATCCATTCAAAGTCAAATATCAACTTATCAGTCCCTGTCAATAAATGTGCACAGTAATGGTAACTTCCACATATTTTCATCTCCCAACTCAACAACGAAGCAGAAAGCCTCATTATGATCAGCCCTGTAGCTGTCATGTTAAGGCTTTTATATTTGCAATTCCATCAGAGCATTGTGGAAATGTATTTATAAGCATTTTTTATGTTTTTAGGGTGTGTGATGAGAACAACGTCGTTTTTAAACATTCTAAGAATTGCATTAATTGTAATTTTAAATTTGGGGTTCTGGAAAAGGTGGATTCTCTAAATAATAAAAAATAATGGAAGACTTATTGGACTAGAGAAAGTATTTCTGAAAAGTCCGATTAAATGCTTGCTGTTCACTGGCATGCAGTGATGCCGACAATTTTAAAATATTTCTTAATCTTATTCTAGAAAAGTATATTCATTCTCAACTGCTTTCCCACCTTACTCAAAACAATCTTTTAACCAACACCCAGCATGGTTTTAGGCCCAAACACACTACTAACACAGCACTTTTATCCTTCTCTCATACAGTAGTTGAGGCCAGAGACAATAATAAACTTGTGTCTTGCCTTTTCTTGGATCTGTCAAAGGCTTTTGGCACTGTTTCTCACAAGCTTCTACTTCAAAAACTTTCTCAGCTGAACATTTCTATCCCCACTCTAAATTGGTTCTCTAGTTACCTGTCCAGTTGCTTACAAGCAGTTAAATGGCAAAATTCCTTCTCACCCTTTCTGCCAGTTCAGACCAGTGTTCCTCAAGTTTCTATTCTTGGCCCCCTCTTTTTCAACCTTTTCACCAATGGCCTACACACTGATTTCCATTTCTGACTCTATCAATAACCTCCACCATATCATCCAGTCTTCATTTCACTCTGTTGAGAAGTGGCTCTCCAACAATCAACTTATCCTGAACCCCTCTAAAACTAAGCTCTTACTATTCCTACCTAAAGCTCTAGCCCATCACAAATCCACCTTTCTCGTATCCTCACTAAATGGCACCATCATATCACCAGATTTACACATTAAACTCCTAGGTGTCATCATTGACGACCAGCTCAAACTAGACCTCCACATACTTCATTCTATAAAGAAAACACACCAAAAACTGGGCATGTTATATAGAAACAGCAAATTCCTGACCTCCAACTCTAAACTACTGCTATCCCAATCCTATCTCCTCCCCACCCTCCTCTATGGCTCCCCTCTATTTTCCAATTTACAATATAACCTGCTGGCAAAACTTGACCAAACTTATAACATAATTTCTAGATTTGTTACCAGCAGCCCCTATAAATCTTATCACTGTTCTGTTCTCAAAAAACTACATTGGCTTGAATTCCCACATCTTCTGACCAAATGTCAGTTGATCCAAGCTTTACGAATTTTTAATTCTAACTCTGACTGTCCATCTCTGGCCAACCTGATCTCCTGGTACACCCCTCCCCGATCCCTGTGCAAACTCTTTCTACAAGTCTATAAACTCTTTCTACAAGTCTATAAACCCAATATTAACACAGTTAAAATACTTTATAAACACTCCATCTCCCTTATTTGGAATAATCTTCCACTACATATTAGAAGTCATACTTCTCTTCCTAACTTCAAACATGACCTTATTTTGTACCTCCATAACAACCTTATATATGTACCTGTTACCATCCTACTTAACTCCTCCCTTACCATATTCCCATTTCTCCACTAGACCTTTCATTAAGACCTTTTTTCCCTCTTTCTTATCTTACTTTATCCAATCTGCTCTTCTTTCTATACCCTCCCTCTTTATATAATTTACTTTATCCTACTTGTCAAAGGAAAAACAACTTCAAAAAGATCAACACATGGCAGATTCAGGTTAAGGCACTTTAATCTTGCAGCAAGGAGACAAAAATGTGCTAATACAGAGTTTGTCTAACTAGAATCAGGAAATGAAGCCATTCTTATACATTTCTTACAAGACATTGCCTACTAAGCTGACGTAATAAATCACAAGTTATTTCAATATTATTTAATTGCAGCTGTTTGTCCATGATTTTCTGCTGGCATATCAAGTTTACAAAAAAAACTTCCTAAGAAAAACAAAGTGGCCTTGATGACCACTGGTCAGATACAACTTCTGACTATGCAATGTTACCATTCAAGGTACTATGGCTAATTCGAGCACAAAGCAAGTACAGATTATAGTTCATTTCTTCAAGCAGTCTTTGTTCAACTGTAGCTATCTTTTCTGCAGCTGTGCATGATCTCATAACACGAACAGAGCTGATTGTTCAAGTTCAATAACATTATAGAAAACAGTATTGTTCTCTTCATTATTTTCCTGACCTAGCAGATAATCACCTACTTCTCAGTAAATTTCCAAAAGGCATAAACATGAACTTTGCTGTGCTAGCAAATACTAGGTCAGAGAGCATCTTGCAGTTTCAAAAGCATATTGCAGTTTGAAAAGCATCTTGTAGTTTCATACAAAACTAAGCTGTACATAAAATAGAATGAAATGTGTTAACCCTTTTAGCTTCTAATAAGCACTAAACATATACCTTAATACATATTTTTCTAACACTACTGCTCTTCTTTTTTTTTCCTCCCTCTAGATCACTTAATTCCTCCTCTACTCCTATCTTCTTTTGCACTTTCCTTCTTCTGACCTTGTATATAGCTATGTACTGTTCTTTGGATTACATTTATTTTTCTTATCCATTGTATCCATAAGTTTGTTTTGCTCTTTATATAGTTAACTTGTCTATTTGTATGCATTTGTATGCTTTGTTCGTGGCTTTTCCCCTCGGGTCTCCACTGAAAATGGGTAATTTCTTACCCAGTTGGACTAACCCAGTTAACAAATGTGAAATAAATAAATAAATAAATAAATAATCATAGAAGTTTATAGCATTAACGTAATCACATGATTCATTTCAATGGAGTTTGGTTATTTAAGTTGTGTTTATTTTTGATTTGGGTCTATATTACAAGACTGAATGCTTAGGTGATTGAACACCTAAACATTGAACTTGTAATAGCGAAACCAAAAACAGCAAATGGACGATTTAATGCAGGGAAAGATTACCTTTGGCCGTTCACCGGATTTTGCCATTTTGTCTACTGTAGTGCGATCTCAGAGTTGGTATATTTAGTTAGGGGGAGGGTGTGGGGGAGAAGCTCCCCACTTAGTTTAGGTGTAAAGTTTTTTTTTTCCTGTGGCTTACTGACGTGTTTTCTTGCACCATTCAACATTTTTGGGTTCAATATTACAAGCTCGATGTTTAGGTGCTCGATCACCTAAGCATTTGATCTTGTAATATAGATGCTTTGATTTGTGACTGTCTGATGAAGTCCTATATGTATAAAAGCCGTCACTCCTTTCAAATTAAGTGGTTTTGGTTTTACTGATCTTTTTTATTATTTTTCTAGTTGACAGTTTAAGTTTAGTTTGTTTTTGGTTATTTTAATAATGACAGCACCAAGATCATCTCAAAGTATGCAGAATATAAATGAAGGGAATTGTTTGTTTGTTTCCTCAGGATTGACATTTACTGAAACCCCAGTAGGTCTATTTTTATCTGGAGAAGCAGCAAATAAGGTTAAGACAGAAAATACGTGTGTTTCCAGTAATGCTTCTAATATACACAGGGAATCTATGGATAACATTCTTCAGAAACTTTTTGTAGCCCCAATGAATCCATTTGGTATGGCAGTTCAGAATAGTAATGCAGGAGCATCTACAAGTAGTTTGGAGGAAGCACTTATGTCCCATGAGAAAGATTTACTGAAACTGAAAAGACTTTAATGGGGCATTTTGTTTTTTGAACAAATTTTTCTAGCCAAATGATTACCAAGAGGTCTGAGGATCGTGAAGCTAGCTTCCTAACATTAATGAAAAGCCCTTAATACAAAAACATGATATATATATATATATATATATATATATATATATATATATATATATAGACTTGTTAAATGGTTATAATAAATTTGTAAGTCAACAATTTCAGAGTAGGATAACTAATACCTACTGTGACTTAATGAGTACAACTTCAGAAATTAATTTTGAATCAAAATTACAAGACATTCAGAGCGAGATTATTAAGGAGAATGATCTATTGAAGAGTCATATAAGTGCAATGATCACTAAGATGGCAATGAATATACTGGATAGTCAAAACTGAACATTTGAGTCAAGCAGCTGAGCAAATGGATGTGCAAGATGGAAATAATATGACTGCCTCACTGCCTTTTTAGGAACTTTAAAAAGTAAACCATGCAAATCTCCCTGAATGGCTCAGCAGAAACTGAATCAGGAAATACATCAACTGCCAGGTGCAACAGTCTCGAAGCCTCAGGAGAATGTGAGTTCTGCCAGCACACAGGAGCAAGGTACAATGAGGAATGATCTGGTTATATAGGTCTTTCAGGAGGGATAGCAGCAGAAAGTAAGTACATAGGCTGAAGTGGCAACTCTCCTACCCAATCACAGAGTAAATACAACAAAAATCAAAGTTCTGATTGAAATCATTACTTCAACAGAAGACAGAACAGAGTTTGAATTGTGCTGATATGAGAGACACTTTTAAGATTTGAGCTCCACCGATTTTAAGCTTTCTGTCGATGAAATTAGGGTTGTACCAGAGGATTATGCAGATGAAAAATCAGATCGCCAAAACCACCCAAAAACTTCCATCATAAAACAAATCCAAAAAAATTATTAAAAAGTCAACTAAAGTAGGAACAGAGTTAAGCACTTTTGTCCACATAAATAAAAGGACTTCATCAGAACATTATAACTACCCATGTCAATGATTTAAATAACCAATTCAATTAAACTAGCTGTAAGCTTTAAAGGCACAGTAGGGGACAGATCAACAATGTTGCTGTATGCAGATGATGTGACATTAAAGGCAGACTTTGAGCAAAACTTCAGCAAAGGACAGGTGAATAGAATGTAAAATTGAAGGTACATGGTTTGAAAGTGAGTACAGATAAGACAGTGGTAATGGCAACAAATTGGGGGAACTCAGAAGCTGAGAATTGAGATAGAATGGAAGATAGTGGAACAGGTTAACAGCTTCAAGTATCTGGGAGGGGTGGGTGAGTAACAGACTGTTTGACTATAGATGACAGGGAAGGAGTAGGACTACAGGACCATGGATCTGCAACTTGGTGAGGCATTCCAGGTATGCAGCTAGAGGAGTGACATTACCCCTGATCTGATTATGCTTATAGCTGGGGGTAGCAGGATGTGTGCCCTCAAGTGACAGTGATGCATTTTTTCCAGTGTTCTATGTAGTCTAACTTGGGACAGTGTGTGACCAATCTCCTTACACCCAGACCCTCCTAATGGCCTGTGGAGGCAGACTGGATGACAGTTGAAATGTGTCTCAGGAGGGCACCTACTTAGGCAACATTTAACACCTGCAGCTTCAGATGTATTGTGTGTTCCCTGTCCCTAACTCTATGTCATATTCTCTATACCCACAATACTGTCAGTAGCAGCCAGTTGTACCTGAATCAGTAATCTGCACCTTCACTGATTAAAGCTGAGTGTCATAACCATATCAAGGATGGTTACAGAGTCATTTGACACTGTACCCCCTGCTAGCCCTATCCCTGTGGTGGATATGCACAGCTCAGGGTCAGTAAACATTTTGAATGTTTTGTGGGTTAGTGATACAGAAAGTGCCAATGAACGACTCTTAAACATAAGATGTCTGTCACACATTGTTGAGGCTGTGTGCTCACCCTGTACTTCTGCAGGGCCTGTACAATGGTAGATGTGGGTCACTCCTCCCATTCTACTGTTGCAGACAATGTTGCTGTATCATTGCACTGAACCACTTACATTTTGCTGTCATTGTTGGCCAAAGATGCCCTGCTAATGACAGCCACATGTTGTGTTGTTGTACTAAATCCATCCTGGTGGAACATGTGAAACAGGAACACACATGCCATCATTGTCTGTACAGAAACATTCATTTATAACCCCTTGTGGCATGCATAGTACTTCACATTGAAATACAGTTACAGCATACCTTGATAGACATATCTTGCCATGCAGGTTGTTGCAGTTGCAAATCAGAGTGCCTGGAAAGATAGATATGCAGGAGGGCCTTGCCTTGGTCAATCCTTCCCTTCAAACAGGCAGTGGAATGTGCTAGAGTGTAATGGAAATGATTCATCTATTACTTCTCCTACTGATATACAGGTGGTTGATCCCAGCCTAGTTCCTACATCCAAGCTGACCCCACCAACACTATGAGAGGCCTCCCCACCCCGATCATCAATTGACACCAAAAACCCTTCAACATCACTGAGCTGCTTCTGTGGTGGTAGTCCACCCCCTGTGCTGGACATGTCTGCCACAATGCTTCATGTCTTTTCCCTTATATAGACTATCATATCAGTAACATCTTATCACATCTGCTGTAAAGACTTATTATGGTCATCCATAGCATTCATATTGTGCACCAGTCCCTGCCAAATCTGGATCCACTAATGATTGCTTGTGGCATGTTTTCCAAGGAATCACATCAGGTGTGTGAAGGGCCTACAGTACCACTTCTTCAACCTGTTTATTGAAAATTTTCAAGACACTGCCTCCCTCTGGTGACCATGCCAGTACCTGTACACCTGTGGGAAAAACATGACAGTTAGTGGGAATGCATAGTAGGTTGAGGAACGTTTATAACTTTGGCCACAGTACCCCCCCCCCCCATGTGTACCTGTATGTAGTGCTGTTCACAGGCTTCTCCCAAATTGCATACTGCAAAACCATCAGATGCTGCAGTGACAAGCAGGTTTACTGGGCTCTAAACTACACATACACCATAACGCCTGCCTCACTGTCACTAACATCCATCACATGACTTATTGTCATTGCTGAGGTACTTTACCAAACAGTAGTTCATCTGGGAAGCACAGTGTCTACAGAGGCTTTATTTATTTATTTGTCTTTGTTTGCTGGGAAAGTCTGACTGGGCAATGCCCATTTTCAGTGGAGGCCTGGGGACAAAAGCTGCATTTGTTTACATTGCATTATATTAAGTTCCAGTTAAACACAGAGTAGTTACATTTCTATGTACATTTATATACAGACAGTAGTTACATTTATACATTCTAAGATTTTACAGAGGTAAACATTACTAAAGAAGTCTGAAATTTGAAATTTCTCTATTGCCAAGTTGAACAGTTGTATACATTGTTGCACAGAAAGGCACTGCCACTTTATAGCATGCTAACAAGAGCCAGTTAGTACAGTGATTATGCTAATGAAGCCATTTAGAGTGACTGCCTGTGAAGCACTGCTAGTACAGAACATACCATCCATATATGGAAGTATTAGTACATGTCACAGATAATATAAAACATATGACCCGCATGCTCATGAACATGACATGTGCATGCCCTTAGTGCTACAGTACTAGGTCATGATGTAGTGTAGAGGTACAGTGCTATTGCTATGTCCAGGAACAGGAGTGCAGAACTATATAACATAACATGAGATTCAGAAACATGCTTCTGTTTCCAGGAAGATACCATTTTGCTCCTTCAATGGGAGTGGTTGAATTGCCATGGCTACTTCAGGAAGTGAGGAATGCAGCATTTCAGATGAGTGTGCTAGGGAGGACAGGATTTCACTGTCCTACCAGCAAAAGAACTTCTGGGGGCATATCCTGGGCTATTATGATGGCACATTGTGTGAAATGGATGCCTGGCATGAGCTGACTGGAATGGTGCATAATGCTATAGATCAAAACAAAAAAAAAAAAAAAACAGGCCAGTAACATCAGGAAGAAAACTTTAATTCCACAGAGATTTCAGGTTAAAAACCCTTCTTCAGTGTGATAAAACAGGTAAGTTGAAGCACATAATATACAAACTCAAAGACACAGCCAACCAATCCTAAACATTCATCAATTAAGTTAATAAAAGGTAAAGGAACCTTTAAAGGAATATACTCAAAGACTCTGTGGAATTAAAGTTTTCTTCCTAACGTTACTTGTCTGTTTTGTGACGGAAACCTGGTTCAAGGCTCCTGAGAGCACCCCAGCACTATCAGGTTTTACCTCATATCATGCATTCCAGCCCCAAAATCCGGACACCACCAAAAAAGGAGGGGGGGTGTCCATATTCATCAAGGACACCCACACCTCAAGGTTGGTGGCAACGCATGCTGCATCGGAGACCATCCAGGTGCAATTAACCATAGGCTCTGCAATTTGTAGCATGTTACAGGCCACCCTCTCAAACTCAGGAACCTCACATAGCTTTCCTGAAAACACTGGAGGGGATAAATGTATCTCCAAACACCATCATATTAGGTGACTTCAACTACCCTAATATAGACTGGGATCACTACTCAAGCTCAAACACTCTAGCCCAAAGGTTCCTAGAGTTCATAAACTCAAATGCCATGGAACAACTAGTCACCATCCCCACAAGAGGTGAAAACATACTTGATCTTATCATTCATCACGAACATGGGGTCACAATGCTCAACACCGGAAGTATACCCCTCACTGGTGAGATCAGATCATAAACTAATCTCACTGGAGGTCCTCATCCCGCCCCCACCTGAGATAAAAAAGACCACAGTAAAGAACTTCTCAAAAGCCGACTTCACACTTCTAAAGACTAGTGTGGTCTCTTTTAAGGCCCCCGAGCCGGCGGAAAACATTACTCAAACCACTGAATCACTTACAAATGCCTTCTACCAGCACCTACAGGACTGCATGGATCAGGCAATCCCAAACAAAACAAAGACTCTTTGTACCAAAGGCAAGCGTCCAGTCTGGTGGACCCCTGCCATAAACAAGCTCTACAACAAAAGGAGGAAGCTACTACAAGATAGAGCAAAATCCTTAAAAGGTAAGACACCTTTGATCATTATAAGTAAAAAACTAAGAGCCCTCATAAAATCATCCAAGGCAAATTTTGAGAGAAAAATCGCTAAGGACTCAAAAGACAATCATAAGGCCTTCTTTAGCTATGTTAGAAACCTGGGAGGAAACTCCCAGATATGCTCAGAATTAGTTCAAAATGATGTAAAAATCACTGAACCTACAGACATTGCCAACATACTGGCTGACAGGTTCAGTGCAAACTCTCCCCTCCCACAAAAGGAGAGATATCTATACCAGAGGATAGTAGCCCCCCTAACATCTCAAACGCTCAGGTGAGAACTGCTCTCTCCAAGGCGAAAAACACAGCATCCATGGGACCAGATGGTGTCCCAGGCTGTGTGCTCCATGAACTCAATGAGGAATTAAACCCGCAGTTAGGACAGCTGTTTAATCTTAGCCTCACCTCAGGATACGTACCCAAGGAGTGGCGCACGGCAACTGTGGTCCCACTTCACAAAGGCGGTGCCTCCACCGACCCTGGAAATTACTGTCCCATCAGCTTGACAAGCCTGATCTGCAAAGCTATGGAGAGAATCATAATGGAACTCATAAATAAAGACATAGGGGACTTACAGACATTGGATCCAACCCAGTTTGGCTTTGTCAAGGGCAGATCATGCCTTTTAAACTTGGTTGACTTTTTCGAAACAGTCACCAAGGCCATTGATGAGGGCAAGGCAGTCCACACAGCCTACCTTGACCTTGCAAAAGCTTCTGACACAATACCCCACTCGGGTATCATTGAAAAACTCATCAGCTTAAATGTAAACCCATACGTCACAAGATGGGTTGCAAACTGGCTAAGTGACAGAACCCACAGGGTCAGAGTTGCTGGCGCCATGTCAGACTCAAAGCCTGTCACAAGTGGTGTCCCACAGGGCTTGGTCCTGGGCCCACTCTTGTTCGGCATCTACTTTTCAGAAGTACAAGCAAACACAGTAGGGTTATGGCTGACAAAATTTGCAGATGACTGCAAACTGGGCGCCATAGTCGAGAATACATCTGACACAGATATCCTTCAGAAGGGTCTCATAGAAACGGATAACTGGTGCCAGAGCCATGGCCTAAAGTTAAACGCCAAGAAATGCATAGTCATACCCCTCGGGAAAAACAAGGTT